>NW_024609884.1:82311646-82580000 GCF_016920785.2 Ixodes scapularis
AACATATAAAAAGCAACTTTGATGCGCTGTTATTGATGAGAGAGATCCCTCACAAAAACGTCATACACTTTTTTTTTTTTATAAAATAAACTGTTTTTAGTCGGCGTATAGATGCGAACTAACATATCGTGCTTTGACATAGCGCGTCGTCTGCTCGCATCCTACCAGCTCCGTCACAGGAGGGCGCCCGCGAGGTGGCGTCACCAAAACATCGTGTCGCCAATAGCCACCATACCCGAGCCTGTGTCTTAATTTAGCGTTTCATTTGTACGCGCTCTTGTGCAACTGCTACGCGATGTAACCACGCGCTAGCTTTGACGGTTGTACACTCACTTCGAAAACAATGCACGGCGTCCGTGCCTTTGCCGCAGACATGTACTATCGCGGACAATATGAGCTGAAACAGCGCTCCGGCCTGTGCACGGTTCTACCTGCGCCGCCTGTCGCATCGCTCCCTAAACACGGCTCACCCTGAGGCCGAGATAAATTATCACTTGCGCTCGCTGCGCCACTGCGCTTTTCCGGCCGTCTGCTAGCCCAATGTTCACGTTTCCATCTAACATGCATTTCATTGCGTTTCAAGAAAGCGCCGAAGTGGAAAATGCGCTGTCACGCTCGTATCTCCTCGAGGAGCGCTGCCTGACGAAGCTGCCTTGGCCCCTAAAAGGAGCCGATCTGAATATCATCTAAAACATTTGGAGGCGCATCAAGGCAGCCATGTCACGGCTTCCCCTCCACCGCGCCACTGCCTACAAATTGTGGAAAGCAGTGGGAGGTGAATGGGATTGGCTTCGGGGCTGAGCCAGACTTCGTGGCCGCGCTCTGTGATTTCTTACCAGACAGGATGAGAGTCGTGGTCGCGGGTCAGGAGAAAATGACGCGGTATTAAATTATTTTGCAATATTTACTGCGCCTCAGGATTCCCTGAACTGGACTTCTGCCGATTGGAACAAAGCTTGATGCTAGGGTTGCGACACACTGTTTGACGCCGTTAACCACGCATATTTTTGAGAGGTGCCTCCTTCATCCCGATCTTCTTGTATAGTGCAGTTGGACTTCCACGCCGACTATTATCCTTTTGTGTCTGACAATGTCCTCTGCAAATATTATTTCGATTAAGTTTCAATCTCCTTCTCTTGACAAATATATGACTGTTTGTCCCACCTTATTAAGACTAGGAATTCGTAAACAAAAAACTGGTGTCTTGTCAGCAACTTGTTTTACTCAAACAAACACATGGGCCCAGTAATAAAGAAACAATATTTTTGAACCTTTTCATACTAATCAAGGTTACAAAACCTTCTCAATAACATATATGCTTACCGCTTTTTGAACAGCTGTGATCAGTGAAACAGAAAAAAAAACAAAAACACGATGTCCCACTTTGTGCATGCGCCTATCATCAAACAAAAACAACCTGCAACGCATTTTGATATGACTTTCAAAAACGGTAATCACAGTTGAAATTTAAGACACTTCAATGCTTTTTCTTCAACCAGTCAGCGTTTTTTCTATGGGATTTTGCGCGATAGAGTAAAGTAAATCAATACCAAAAAAGAAACGACAAGTGTAATCTTTTCTTCCCCAGCCGCCCTACCACACATGCCGGTTGTCGCACCCACCGTCTCGCTTGCAGATGGCCGGAAGAGCGCAGTGGCGCAGCGAGCGCAAGTGAGAAAATATCTCGGACTCAGGGTGCGCCATGTGTGCGGAGCAAGGCGACAGGCGGCGCAGGTAGTACCGTGTGCCGGCCGGAGCGCTGTTTCAGCTCATATTGTCCGCGATAGTACGTAACGCGTTACTAGTAACGAGTTACTTCTACCTAGTTACTTTCTTCAGTAACAAATAACGTGTTGAGTTACTTTTAAGGTCAAGTGACGAATAACGTTATTTCGTTACTTTTGAGGAGCAACGTGTACGACAGCGTTTATACAGCCTCGTTTTAATTCTAACCTGAGTATGTCTCTATTGCGACAAAGGCAGATGGCCAACCAGAAAAACAACTCAACAGTAGGACACATAGCAACGTTTATCGCTGAAGACGTCAGTCGAACGGGCCTATGACTTTTCAGTGTAGGGCGTTTCGGTGTAGGGTGTTTCGGTGCGGACTTTCCGGTGCACGGACTTTTCGGTGCACAGATCGACATTTCGGTGCACGGACTTTTCGGTGCACGAACATTTCGGTGAATAGACAAACAAAATACGATTTTTTCTTCTCCAGAGACTTGTGGACCACTAAAAAAAGTGACATCATAAAAGAGATAGAAAAAGTATCTTCAAGTAATAGATTAATTTCAATATATGACTTTTAATTCAAACGTTGGGTGGCAGAAATACACATAAACAAATAAGAAGTTCACCGTTTATTGATTTTTTGTGGTAGTTGTCTGGTCATTTATATTTTGGTGAGTTTCAATAGCAGATGTCTTTCGAAGCTCGCGACTTAGCAAAATACCGTTTTCTACTCGCTAATGGCGAATCTTTTAGCGAGTTGACCGGGTCCCCCACAAAGACATTCAAAATTAGTTTTATGTATGGTTTATATAGTGACAGGAGTTGGTGTAAGTTCGGCTGATGTTGCGTTTTAGAGAATTAACTCTAGGGAATCATATTTTCAATATGGATTAATCGAACTACCGGCAAAAAATGTTTGGCGAGTAACGCTGCTTTTTAATTGTAAAAGCTTGATCATTGCCTTGTCCTAAACTCAGCCATGGTTTCAGGTTCACACTTTTAATGATAATATATATATATATATATATATATATATATATATATATATATATATATATATATATATATCAGTGTGTCGAACCGAAAAAAATACGGGTTCGGTTCCGGTTCAGGTTCAGGTAAATTTATTTTGTTCCGGTTCAGTTCCGGTTCGATTATTTCGATCCGCGAACCGGTTCGGGGCGCTGAACCGGTTCGCGAACCGGTTCGGAAATTATAAATGACAATTTGCAACATCAAAATAAATGACAAAATAAAACATCTGAAATCAGCACATACAAAACGGGATACATCGTAGTGTAAGGCTCAGGGATTTCCACCAGGAATGGTTTCTTTATGTGCACTCAAAGGTTACCTCACCGACGTTTACGCATTCGGACTTCATCTAATTGGGTCCGACGCAGTAGCTGTAAAATCCGCGACCTCCTTACAAACCCACTTACAAGTAGAACTCGCAAACTATCCCGCCACCTCGGCGTGTAAGCAATTGAAGGAACAGTGGGGAGAAAATACAGCTTTCTTTATTTGAACTAGCCTTCGGTAACTCAAATTAGACCCTTAAAAAAGTTTTCATTAAACAAGATACGGAATATGAAAAACACTTCACCGAACGCAACGCCAGAAGGACGTAATAGGATAATTATTAAAATAGAAGAGTTCGCTGTCTCACAAATATGTTAGCTTCTAAGTGCCTATACGAAACCGGATGCATTATTATCAAACTCCACAGCCTTTTCTTTTCTCATTCCGATGGAAGCAAGCTTCAAGAACTCGCGCGTTCTAGAAACGTGTTATGAAATGAGCACGCAGCAGCATTTAGGATTTACGAGATTGTAGGAAAATAAAATCCCGTGACGGCGATTTTTTTTTTTTTTTTTTTTTTTTGCACAGCCTTCCAATTCTCTTTCTTCCGTGCAAGCCGCGACCAGCGCAATACTGGTTCCTATGTCAAGATTCATGGATGCAGCGTTTATATTCCTAAGACTGAGTGGAGAAGAAAAATATGTAAGCGAGGTGTGTGTCAGTTGACGGCACTTAAAAAACAAATGGCATTGATAGCACATTCATTGTCAACAGCGCGTGGCCGAACCGTTTTGACATGAGCCGGTAACCGTTATTTTTTTTCCGGTTCAGTTCCGGTTCGGGTTCATCGCGATAACAATATAACGGTTCGGGTTCGGGTTCAGTTCCGGAAAAAATACCGGTTCGGTTCCGGTTTTCGGTTCGGTTCGGTTCCGGTTCGACACCCTGATATATATATATATATATATATATATATATATATATATATGTGTGTGTGTGTTTGTGTGTGTGTGTGTATTTGTGTATTTGTGTGTGTGTGTGTGTGTGTGTGTGTGTGTGTGTGTGTGTGTGTGTGTGTGTGTGTGTGTGTGTGTGTGTGTGTGTGTGTGTGTGTGTGTGTGTGTGTGTGTGTGTGTGTGTGTGTGTGCGCTTTGGTGCTTCTGTGTACTTCAGTTCTCTAATCACACCAGAAAAAAAAAGAGAAGAAAAAAACAGTGAGCCGAGAACGTTGCTTTAAAATTAAGAGTTGCTCTGATCGGAGAGGTTGCAAGCTGTTAAAAAAAGAAAATACTAAAATGCAGTTACAGATATAAAAAAATTCAATTGTAATCCTAAAATTAATTCAAGGCACATATTTACACCAAAATGCCCTTGCACCGAAAAGTCCGTGCACCGGAAAGACCGCACCGAAACGCCCTGCACCGAAACGTCCTACGCCGAGAGGTCCGGATCCCCAGTTAAACTGTACAGCTGGGAATGTCCTTCACCCAGAGAACGCAATAAGGTTCGTTGGTTGACCCGCATAGAATCGTGCACAGACCGAATGTCAGCCCGTAGGTTGCCAACACGGGGCGGCACAGAAACCATTGACAACTTCGAACTCTAAAAGCAGAGAGAACAAAAGAGAGAAGGGAAATAAGGTAGCAATGCAGGCGAATTGCTTCATGACCCCATCTTCGAAGATACCTTAACCATTGGCAGGAATCGCGCAAAAGTTGATAGAGAGGTGCTGGCGGCACATACAATAGAAAAAGCAGGCGCGAGGCAGTGCGTAAGCAAGCCTTCAATTTACCAACATAAAAAAAAAAATATAGATTTTATCGATGCCTGGTGAGCGACACGTCATCGTTGTGCGATGTTGTTTGATTTTAGGGTGGTTTCTTGTTCGATCCATTTTTTTTTTTTTTTTCAATAAATGTTTAGTTGATAGTTCAGCGCTCGTCCTGCGCGCTTCTATGTCCCTGCCTTTTTGCGCGCTGCTTTTAATTTATTAAGATAGGGGAATCCCAGATTCACCAACTCTTCCTTAAGCACAACACTGCCGTTCCTTCGAGCGCGTCGGTAGAGTGACTCATCAGCTTCGCCGAAGATGTATTCTCAAGGAAGCGGGGAAACATAACTCATGAAGACTTCGAGAGGCAGCTACTGCGTAAGTGCAACGACTACTGAAAAGAAAGCAATAAACCACGAAACAAAAGCAGTTGTGTATTTGGTCGTCAAAGTAACGAGAAAAGAAACTCGATACAGTTGAGGTGAACTGACGCGTTCCTTTTGAGAATCGGTAACGAGTAACGTATTTAGTTACTTTTTGAGTGAGTAATGAGTAACGGTATGTATGCGCACAATGGTGTGAGATGGAGTACAACTGGCAGCCAGATACAGACGGTGCAATCAAAGACGATTTGAAGTCACCTCCTTCCAGAAGGGCCTCCCGACGTCCACGTACTCCTTGCAGACATCGAGGCCCACCACTTTGCCATCCGGGGGAAGGGCTAGCGCAGCTGCCAGGGCGCTGCACCCTGTGAACACTCCTAAAGAAAGTTCACGACACGTGTTAAGCCGCCTTCTTTTGGTGCGCATTTCTGCACCATCATGTATCGCAGTCAGCCTCCGGTAAATTATTAACGAAATGATCAGAACGGTGCAAGTTGGTAAAAGCGCAAAGAACTAGGAAAAAGAGTAGAAGTGCATGATACACGGAGCGCTACTGGCAACTAAATTTTATTTGGAAAAACTCGATCATGCATACAGACTTGATTAAACCTCACCCGAAATTAATCTAAATTCTTTATACGATTACAAACGTGACTACGCACTGATGCAGCCGCCGTCACTCCCCTTTACCCTGATTCTGGACGCCCCAAAAAATGTCCCTCTCTGTTTTGGTTTTGTACTTGCCCGGAATATGTGTTCCATCTATGGTCGGTGAGAGGTTAAGAGTTCGGGGGAAACTCCTCCCAGCTCTTTCTCTATAGTAGAGCGAACGCTAGACAGGAGGCGGCCTCCCCTCCAGCATCCGCTCTGCTAAAGGGTAGGAACTTCCCAATGAACTCTTAACCTGTCACTGGCTATAGTACCGTATCGCACGGACACCTATCACAGTGTGTCCGTGTTCGGGGAACTTGGTCTTCCACTGTGAATTTCGCACATAAATTGAAATCTGAAGTGGTAAAAAAAAAGATTTGCACACTCATATTGTAGATAAACATTGCTAGTCTTTTTACGCTAATGACAAACCACCGCTTCCTAAAAGCAACGGCTTGAACCACCGCTGCCTGTCATCTGTCGTTCACAACTTCGGGACAATGTTTTCTTATTTTTCAGTTAAAACCATTTCTTCTGGGACCATTGTTTTTCGGGGTCATTTGTTCCGGGACCATTTCTTTCGTTTCCCCCGATATACGCCGAATTTTCAGCAAAAAAAAAAAAAAAAAAGGATTAACTCCGAAAAACACCCTCCGACTTTCACAAGAAATGAACTCCAAAAACACAGAATCGTACTTATAACTTTAAGGTTTTGTGCATTTCGCATTTAAGGCTTACGCGTGAATCATTCGAATACTTGCCTTCGGTATCTCCTTAGACAACACGAGCCAACAAAATGGTGGACGAAGTTGCGCAAGTGAATACCTCATATAGTGCCACGCGTATTATTACGAGTCTCTGCGTGTGCACTGTAGCTTTAACGATGGCTCAGTCATACTGTCAAAGCTCGGGCAAAGTCTGTGCAGGATCAACAAATAAGGCTGGCAGCAAGGCTGGGCAGAGATACTCCAAAAAGTATTCGGGAATACAGCTACTGAGATTCCTGTGTTTTAGTGCCCAAAATACAGATATTGAGATACATTCGACTTTTATGCAACGGGATATTCCTGAGATACTTCTGAAGAAACGTCAAAAAATTATTCCGGAATACAGAAACAGATACTTATAGAAATACATTTGTTCCCGAACGGTGCGACGTGGGGAGGGTGTAGTTCGTGGCAATGGCGATTGGTAATTTATGCTTTTTCTCTTTTTTTTTCCTGCCAATTTATGCACTACCCCTTGCCTCAAACTCTTTATTATCATTAATGCCTCTAAAAAACGTTATCCCCGTTGAACCACATAGTTACAGAACGGTAAAGACTGTGTCATGCTTGACAAAAGGCGTCTGCCTAAAATGAGCCCTGTTTTGCCGTGAGGGCGCATCTCAAATTGTCGTTTTATATTCTTCTGAGTAATCCATAGTGTGGGGAGATTGGACAACAGGGCCGTACTTTTTCTCCACTCGACTCCTCTACAGCGTTCGCTCTGCTAAATTGGAAAGAGGTGAAGGCTTTGCGAAAGGAGCTGATTTTGTTATTCTTGCAAGTAACCTTCTTTAAACCACAGTTTTTTTGTTTTGTTTTTTTTTGTTTTTGTTTTTTTTTATGTTGCTGAGTTGAGTTGGACTGAGTTGGATTATGTTATCGAGACGGTTCATGCTATAAATTCCGAAGAAACTTGCACTACACAGGTGTTTTTATCCTTTAAATGTATCTTAAAAAGGGCAACAAATGTAACGAGATACCTAAGTGTGGCAAAGTATCGCGATACAAGCGATACATTGTAAATGTATTTCACTACTGAAATACAAACACATTTTTTAATGTATTTTGATACAGAGATACAGATCATCGAAAGTATCGTTAAGATATCGCGATACATTTGTATCGCGACACTGCCCAGCCCTGGCTGGCACTCTGCCCTTCTTCCCCGTTTAGCGTAACATAGTCATTGCAACAGTGAATATAGTAACTGGATCACATAAAAGAAAAGCTTGCGCTAGCTAATACTAAAATTAATCAAGTTAAATTACAGCTATACTTGTTATAATAGGGAATTGCAAATTAAGGGCGATCCAAACCAACTCGCAATCCATTCTTCGGGCGGCGGAAGACGGACATTTTTTTCAGTGGTGTGACACAGACATGTGCCTATCTCAAATACTCTACTCAAGGTAGTGTATTTAATATACTTTTTGAAGTATCTTGATATCTTGCAGATGCTTTTGATCGAGAGTATTTGATACTTGATTTTAATTACACTTCTAAATATCTTGTACTCATTATCTCAAATACATGTTTAACATCTCGCCATTTTCCGAGTTTTTCGGTATGAAGTGGCGTGGGCGTGGCACGAGCAAACGTGAACATTCTTTCGAGCAAATCCTGTTGCTAACTATAGCTACGGTGAGTTTGATTGAGCTCGTGAAAACATCGCTTTTTTGCCGATTGCGACTCATACTTTAGCCCAAAGCTCCTATAATGAAGGTTTTCCCCTCACCTTCCCAAAGGCGCCTTTTGTTTCCTAGAGTTTCCCCCAAGAACTCCCGAGACAAAAGGGGTGGTTTTACGGAAGTAAAGATTGCCACACTGAGCGCAACGCAGACCGGGAAACGATTTATGACAACAATGCAGACTTGAGTTTCAAGAAAATGACACATATAAAAATGAAAAGTGGACAGACACGATAAAAAAAAGTTTGTTTTTCTTGTTTTATATTTGGAACCCGCTACGGCAAAACGTCAAGGTTTTCTTTTGGTTCTTTTCTTTTTGTCGTCAGGCCGTCACTTATTGCTCTGGCAAACACTGTCTGTAAAAGAACATTGATAAGCAGAGAACAGGACAGGAAATGAACTAAGAGCTGTATGACCTCTTAAAATGCCAACAAAGCGTCCCCCAACGTTGAGTGCCTTTCTGAACACAACCTACTTGAAGAAGGTATGTCCACTGCCCTGGCTATTATGGGGTTCTCTTTGTTATCCGTCCACTCATATCTGTATCCCAAGTTCGTTTATAGTGAACTCCCCTAATAGGGAATATGGATTGTAGTTAAACGATGCGTCTAAGGTGCGCCGCAGGACGTGATATTCACGCTCTGTCCCGTTTGTTGTCCCCACACCTCGGTGTTTACCCAGCACAAGGCCTGTGCACATGCCCACAGGCCTTGTGGGAATGTCCACGTCATCTTCTTCAATAAAGCGCGGGGCACAGTGTAATGTAAAAAATACTAACAATAAACGAAGTAACGTTAAGTGCCGGATCTCACCCGAAAGCAGTCGTCTGGGAATGCGAGCTTGACCCACTTCAACTTTTGTGCTGAAGTGGGCACCCTGCATGGCTGCATTGTTCATGCAGGCCGAAATGGGAACAAAAGAGCCCCTCCTCGAACTCACCCGAGAACACGAACTCCAGCCGGACGCTGTCTCCGTATTCGGTCATGTCAGCCGAGCGCCGAGTCATTGAAGTTGTTGTCCCCATTCGTGTAGTTCTAAAGTTAACCGCTTGGAGCCAGTGTTGCCATTTCAGCGATTTTGTCGCTAGATTTAGCGATTGTTTTATACATTTAGCGACAGATTTTTTTTAATTTAGCGGCTAGCGACTTTTTTAGCGACTTTGGTGTTCAACCGTAATCTTCTTATTTTGAACAATTTTAGAGATGCTCGCGGGCTAAACCTTTTTGCTTCTCTAGCCGAGTTTGCTTTGGGTATATGCTCAATTTAGTGGCGCACTTTAAAAACATGTCAACACTGTTAACACTGCAGACCATCTCTCCCGCGCCCACGTACCCACGTGCTCTCCGCCAAACGTCATCCTGACTGTAAGAGCTGGCCTCAAAAGGCACGCAAAGACGTGTTTCGACTATGAACTTCCAGAAGAAGTTGTTCGGCGAAGTGGCACAGTTGAAGCCTACAAAGCTGGCAACGAACCGTCGACACCGGCAGATTTAGGTGACTTGAGTGCAGTCACCATCGAGGAAAAACTATTCTTCTTTGAAATGTTCCATTGAACTGTTCTTGAAGACAAAGCAATCATTATTTCCGTGTTAAAATTAACAAGTACCCGTTTCTTATTCGTACTTTCGTACTTACCGCCTAGTAGTTTCCCCAAAAAACATTACAAATAAAAAAGTCCTAGTTGTTTTTCAGGGTAAATTTAACCTCTCAAAATACCTGAGATATGATTATTTGAGGTTCACTTACTTTAAAAGGGTTTAATAAGCTTTTGGGATTCAGCGAATAGTTTAGCGACTTCCCGGCGAATCTAGCGACTGTTTAGTGACTTCCTAATCTCAATTTAGCGGGGCGCGCAAAAAAAAGATGGCAACACTGCTTGGAGCGCCACGGTCTGATCTCCTCCCCATATTGGTGTGTTGCCACGCGCGTTACCGAGCGAGCTCGTGGCCGAATGGTTGCCGCGCTTCGCTCTCGCGCGGATGCTCCGGGTTCGATTCCAGAAAGCGGACTCCTCTTGTATTTATTATTTTGACTTGTCATTCTCGTAAGTTCTAAAACCTTGTCGTCTGATCGAGTTACGAATGTTTTACGCGCCGAACGTTCTATGCCGAATGTTCCAGAAACCTACGCGGGTACAAAAGGTGCTCCTCGTGGCGGTCTGGAATCAGTCTCGCACCAGCGCTCGATCCTGCTGTTTCGCCGATATCGACGCCTGCGACGCTAGCCTTTCTTATATATTTTGTTTTGGGCACAAGTTCGCCCCATTAAACGTCTAGTTTCTTCAGTTATTCGCCGCCGCATCATTTGTCATTCCTGACAATATCCTGCTCCTTATATAGTTGAACTGCATAAAATAGCCCTACGATGATTTTTTTCTTTTTTTGCCGTTTTGTTTTGTTGCGCGCTAATAAACCATTCTGTGTACTTGTCGCGAACTCTCGCAGTCTTCTGCCTAAACAAGATATCTTTTTGTCAACTGTGCATGATTCAGGTGCTCAGATTGTGCTGGGAACTGAAACGTGGTTAAAGCCGGAGATTAGCGATGGCGAGGTTCTTCTTAGTCAATAATTTCATTTGTTTCGTAACGACCGCACACGTTCCCGCGGTGGCGGCGTACTTATTGCTATCAGTAAAGTCATGAATGCATCACTTATTTCTGTAGATTGTGACCTTGAAGTTTTGTGCGTACGCTTTAGATCATCCTTTTTTTTTTTTTTTCAGTTATCGTTGGCGCCTGTTATCGCCCTCCTGGTCGTGACAATGCTTTCGTTGATAAACTGTACGTTTGTATGGAGCACGTTTTTTCTTTATTTCCCGGTAGTACCATTATTTTTGGCGGGGATTTTAATTGCCCAGGTGTAAATTGGAAGGGGGGCATTTGTCTTTCCTCTTGTGCGGTTGGTGCAGAAGCTTTAAATTTTATTAACCTGATGCATAGCTATGGTCTCGCTCAAATTGTAAACGAACCCACACGGTTACATTCTGTTTTGGACCTTGTTTTCACCTCGAGTGCGGATGATCTGCGGTCAGTTCGTATTCTTGACAGGATCAGCGATCATAACACTGTTTTAGTTGAAATGTCTCAGCCATTAGTAACTAGAAAGATAAGTCCTAAATTCATCAATGCATACAGCAAGGTTAACGAATGTGCCCTAAACGAGGCTTTCAAGAAGTTTGCTTCAGAATACGAACACCATTTTTATGAAAGATCTGTGGAGTCAAACTGGAAATTACTAAAAGACGAATTTAAGCAGTTGATTCTCGATTTGTGCCTCAAATTGTGTTAAAAACGAATGCTGATCAACCCTGGTTCACGAATACACTCAGAAAATAAATAATAAAAAAAAGCGTCTCTTTGCCAAAGTTAAAACTCCAACCTTGTATCTGATATGTCAAAGTACTTGAACTGTTTTTAAGGAATTCAAAAATAGCATAAAAAAGGCGAAGAACAAATACTTCAAGCAAGACCTGCTAAATTTATTATTAGCCAACCCTCGGAAGTTTTGGAAAACAATATGTCCAAAAAAGGATGACTCTCTCCCTAAACTGAGCAACGACCTCAACGAAGTATTAACAAACCTTGAATAAGCTACCGTCTTTAACAACTATTTTTCGTCCGTGTTCACCGTAGAAGACTTACCAGTACCCTGTAATTCGATCTGTAGACCACTTAACATTTCTTGCGAACCTATTGTCTTTGACCGAAATGGTATCCTCAATGCAATCGAAAAACTCTCCCGCAGCTCAGCCCCTGGCGACGACAGTATTTGCCCTAAACTTCTAAAAATAACAAAGCACCCATATCATCTTATCTTCTTTGTAGACTGTTTCAACAATCGCTTGACTCGGCGACCCTCCCGGAGGACTGGAGATTCGGGAGAGTTCTACCTATTTTTAAATCCGGAAACAAACAGGACTACTCGAATTATAGACCTATATCGCTGACAAGTGTGCCATGCAAAATTTTTGAACATGTCGTCTACTCCCACATCATGAACTATTTGTCGGAAAATAAATTAATATGTAACAACCAACATGGTTTCAGCTCGGGATATTCATGCGAAACCCAGCTTTTTGAGTTTGTAACAGATTTGCATAACAATTTTCACTCCTCTAAACCCACTGATGCCATCTTCATCGACTTCTCTAAAGCATTTGACACGGTTCCTCACCAGCGACTTCTATACAAACTTTCTGAACTTAACATCCATCCATCTATTATACTCTGGATAGCTGAATTCTTAAATAACCGTAAGCAAACTGTTCACCTTGAGCATGCCAGATCACCAAGCCTGCCTGTACTGTCGGCCGTCCCCCAGGGCACCGTTCTCGGTCCGCTTTTATTTCTTATATATATTAACGATTTTCCTCACCAGATAACATCATCTATTAGGCTTTCCGCGGATGATTGCGTAATTTACCGTCGCCTCACTAACCCTGAAGATTCATTACTACTACAGCAGGATCTAAATGTTCTGTCTCATTGGTGTAACACGTGGCAGATGAAGGTCAATGTAACCAAGAGCAAACTTTTAACATTCACTGGTCAGCGATCTCCTATTGTACGTAACTACACCTTACTAACACTACCTCTCGAAAAAGTACCAACTTACAAATATTTAGGCGTAACATTTTCTGATGACCTAACTTGGAAGTCGGAATACTCATATTGACAATATAGTGGCAAGTGCATGCAGATCTCTAGGATACATAAAACGTAACCTATACCCCACTCCCCGTTGTGTTAAACTAACTGCCTATAAGGCTTTCGTCCGATCAAAATTGGACTACGCCAACTTTATTTGGTGGCCTCATCAATCATATCTCATTACTAAACTCGAATCGGTGCAAAACAAGGCCTCACGTTTTATAACACATGACTACTCGCGAACGTCAAGCGTAACTGTACTAAAATTCAACCTTGACCTATGCCCTCTATCTCAAAGAACTCAACTTGCTCGTCTTGTCCTTTTTCACAAAACTTACTATTCCTCTTCTGATTTTCGAAACACCAACTGTCACCCATCACCTCACATCTCCTTGCGTCATGACCACAGCCTAAAAATTAAACCTCTATTCGCCAGAACTAATAAATTCCAAAATTCCCCATTTTTCTCTCGCTGTTACTAACTGGAATTCCCTTCCTGAATCCATAGTACGTGAATCTAACCCTAAGACATTCCGTGAACTATGCAAGGCACACCTGAAAAGCGTTGATCCTTAACATGTTTATCTGTTAATTATTTTTTCTACATGTTATGTTCTGATATCTGTCCTATTAGTTTGTAGTTTTTTGTTTTCTTTTTGCGTTTTCCTATTGTTTACCTTGTCGTCACACTTTTGCCATCTGTATATGTCATTTGATCCCCCCTCATGTAATGCATTTCATTTGAAATGCCTTTGAGGTACAATAAACTGAACTGAACTGAACTGGTAAACCAGATTTGCGCAGCTGTATAGTAATTGTCGTTGTCAGTGACGTCGATACGAATTAAGCAATGCGGAAGCATCTTCAAAAGTAATTGAATTACATTTCTAAGTATTTCTACCCTACTCAAGATACTTTACAGTGAAAGTAACGTGAGTAGTATTTTAAATACTTTATGAAGCAGGTATTTAGTAACTTAAATACTTTTATCGAGTATTTTGTCCAACACTGGTGTGACATCACGTATTCCGGGTCAAGTCGTTAAATAAGTTTCACAATAGAATAGAGGCTTTCTTTTTTTTCTTTCTCGCTGCGGCCAACGCAACGAACAACTCCTTGAACCGCCCCCCCCCCCCTCCCCCTCCTTGATTTCCACTGGCCGTTGTTTGTGACATCACACACATTTTGATTGGCCTCCCGTAGAGAACCTCTGTCGTGTCATTTCAACGGCCGCTGGCCGTTGGTGCGCCGGTGCGTCGTCCGAACAAAAGCGCACACTTTGAACCCTCAACGGGCCCCGGAAGTCAGAAACGTTCCTAGCTTCTCTGACATCAGGCCAGAATCCTATCTGGTTGGACCGCCCTTTACGCAGAATAGTAATTAAACGAACCATTCGATACAGTTGTTCTCCAAGCGTTTTCTACACACGAAGTTGCATAAAAAAATATAGAAATAATGACGCAAATTTGTTGTGAAAAGATTGAGCAGGAAGAGACGCTGAAGCTCCGCGCTTACCGACTTCCAGATACTTCTTGGCTCCCGTCGCCTTGAGAAGAAGTTGGATCAGTTGGAGTTCACTCGGGTCGCCCATCATTCCTCCCATCGGTAACTTCATAGTTTCCTTTTGTTATGTGTAAAAAAAAAAAAAAAATTAGAGCTCGCACTGCAATACCTTTACAACCTGGCACTCTCGCGGAGGTTGGGCCTCATTCCAACAAAACAACGGGAAGTATTTCAGAGCTCACTTATATACTATATGTTAGTGACTTCAAAATAGCGGACCTTGGCAATAAAGGTTTAGTTGCGAAGATAAGGCGTGAATTTTTCGAAGGATAAAAACCAGGTCGTCTTTTATTCCGCAGCTCGCGAAAAACCAATGATTGCGATTTACCAAAAAAACAAAAGCGTGACCAGCGAATGACGACGCGGGCATCACGATTTGGTGCCAAAACAAAGATGTGCCCCGAGTCACTGACACGCTCGCGTACCCAGAAACTCCGCGCACGCAGACCGCATTCAAATGACCTGTAGGTCGTCATTCACCGGTTCATCTCAGCAAGTCGCAACGTTGTATTTGATAGTGTTGAGAGAAACAGGGCCCTGAAACCAAATCGTGACGAATGGCTAGATACGAGCGGGCAGGTCCTAAATCCCGAGCCCGACCCGAGCTCGTCCCGACCCCGTTCCGACCCCGTTCTGACCCCGTTCCAACCCTGGCCCGACCTAACCCGATAGTCGGATCGTGCTCGAGACAAGTTCGAGCCGATTTGTAGTAATGCTGGGCTTGATTGAGGAACCGGGACCCGGCCAACCCGGTTTTGCCATGTGTAAGAATGTAAATTTGAGAACCCCGTCAGTTCTCTACAGAACCTCTGAAAGCGCGAAAGGTAGCGTACGTATCGGGTGCTGCGGGTTATGACACAGGAAATGTGTAGTTTTGACCGTTCGGCTGCACCCTGGCCCAGCCGAACGCTTTCCGACGCGCTTTCCGATACGCTTTCCGACGCGCGGAAAGCGTATCACAGGCCACGTCCACAGAACGGGATTGCCATCCGCTGCGTCCGGACGTAAGGTGAAACGGGGTATAGGCGGGTTCTTCTTTTATAGATGAAAGGCTAGTGACGTCACTCCTCATGTCGCAAGCTGCCGTCGCCGCTGCAGCAGGCGCCGTTATCAACCATTATACGGTTCGCACTTCACACGAGGGCTTCGAATGACGTCAACCCTTTTCGAAGCAGCTGCAAACCTAATCTTTACGGGAACGCGTGGGAGGGTGTTCGTATTGGTCACACGCGCCTTATCATGAATCATGTGGTTTTGATGCTTGTTCTGTGGTTTTCTTTATTGAAACGGATACTGAGCTGCATGCTGCATGCCATGATTCCAAAGGAGATATGCTGTTTTCCCTTCAATTGTTCGCCGGGGGTTTTCTGCTTACAACGACGACACGAAACTTTCCTTGGCTGGTAGAGGTATACTGCTTCGCTGTAAAACCGAAGCGGTTCGTGAACACAACCAACGCTCATCTCTTTGAGTGGGCTGCATAACAAAATTGAAGTTTGACTACACACTGCGCAACACACCTTGTTGTGTTTGCGCACACGTACAGCTGCCGTCAAAGCAGTATTCTGTTGTATTACTCCTGTATTCTGTTGTATTCACTCCCACTTGGGCCATCATGGTCTGCAGTATGGTATACAAAAAAAAAATTAAAAATAAATAAACGTTGGAATGGTGTGTGCGTTGAACGGTACTTTGAACCTGACATTAACATGCTTGGATTCAGATTGATTCAGCCTCGACAATATCGGTGCCTCGGTATTCGCTGTTCTCCTTCTGTAAATGACAATGATTGGCCCTTCGCGTGCTCTCCAGGAAAGTAGACGCTCAGGATTTGTTCGTGGGGAAGGCTGATACCATCTGGGCAAACTTTCGGTACAGTTATGCCTAGCAAATTCGGCCAGCAGGCAAGTTACATAGTCAGCAGCCTCACCTCGATCAGCTTCTCTTGGGCAGGGTGCAGAGACAGGGAGTGCTTCCGAACATACATTGACGCCTCATCACTGACGAAGCCGCTTTTTATCGCGTGGTACATACCCTGAAAAAGAAATAGCTGTTAATATACCGTTTCAGTTGCACCTGCACGTACAATCAGCGGCAATGTAAGCTGCCCAGTTTAGTGCTATCCGAAAGAGGTCAAATACTGCTTGGGGTGCCTCCGGCACGCTACGCTATTTTTTTTTTCTTTATTGATTTGTTTATACTGCGAGCTCAATTGGGGCCATTGCAGGAGTGTAAAATATCGGTTAAAATAAATCAATATTCAAGAACAAAAAAATATCGATTTAACAATCGCCCATCAAGGCAAGGTAAGTTTCCCTATTTTTAATCTAAAGTCGTCATAGCGAAGCATACCTATAGATCTATCGACACTGTACCATAATTCAATAGTGCGAGGGTCAAAATAATTTGTAAAACAATTAATATGAGAATAAAAGGCAACAATGTTCAAAGGATGCCACCATCTGGTGCGAGTGACATCCGTGAAATTAATGTTGTTTATGCGCTGGATGCCACCATCCCCATGAACTATATCATTAAACATTTGGAGCCGCTCCACAGTTCGCCTGAAAGATAAAGATTTAATTCCAAACATTGTCATAGCAGACGATGGTGAGAAATTTCGATCATACCTATAGTACAGTGGCTTAAAGGGGGTAGTGTAGTTACCGCGTAGCCTCCACCATGCATTGAGAACGGCCGCTCCTTGGAAGACGGTGTAGGTGGCGTTTCGATCCGCAGCTCCGTTGGGTGCCTCCATCGGCCGGCAGATAGAGGCACCCTAACACGCTTCATAACTATTATAAATATCTCAAAAACCATTATTTGTTTCCAGTGAACTTCCAAGGACATGGTTTGTGTTCGTAGCTGAATAAAAATGTGAAACTAGCAGACGGCAATGTAGTCGACAGCATAGAGTTATTACAATAGACGCTAGAGGTTCAGCTGGCGCTAGTGTCTACGGGACTTCAGGTTGCAAATTGAAGCAGACAGCATGCAGTCTACATTTCCAGCCTCCCCGTGTATTCCTATAAGAAAACGCACGTGAATTTTGTCTCTTCGCCGGAAAATAACATGAATAATTTTTGTCATTTCGGTTGTACCGGATAGTATGTACCTTTATTGGTATTGTGAAAGTGTAATTGCTTTAGTTACAGCATTTTTCTTTACCGCTGAACGATGTTAAACTTCGCTCTATTTCAGGCCCAAACCAGATCTGTTTCAAGGAAGGTATGTGAAAACGAGCGCCGATTCTAAGCAAACTAACGATCGAAAGGAATGTATATTGTGTTCAAGGTTTGCTAGCATTTCGATGGTGCTTATATATTGCTAATATGCCCGTCCTGTCATTGGATGAAAATGACTCCGTCGTGCATCTTTACGGGCGGTTAAAAACATTCAAAATGTAAAGAACACGTGAGCTACGAAACGTGTGTCTTTATTATTTCCTATTTCGGGCAGTTTTTATCGGGCGCCTGCTCTCTGCCTCCCCCTATTTGCAAAGATTTGGAGCGTGCGGGTGATGATTTGAACCCAGAACAAGCATCTTCGCACATATTCATGAACAGAAAGAATAAAACAGTACTTATTTATTGCAAATTTGACTATATTACGTGGCTTTCAATTTATTTTGATCGTCTGCGTGCACAAGAAGTTACTTATCCAGTGTTACTGCGTAGTTCTTGCCGTCTCCCTTGGTTTTCCAGATGTAATTCGTTCGTTTGGCACGTATATCCCCCATGCTGGAAATCGTCGACGTCGTGTTCGCGCTAACAGTGTCCGACAGTGCACATAAATACACGTACGAAGTGGCTTTTAACACCGCTTTTCATGCCACGAATTTCAAATAAAAATGCTGTAACTGACCAATATTTCGTCTGAGTGACTGAGAAATGTTATAATGTGCCTAGTACGTAGAAATTATTCGTGATATTGTCTCTTATAATCGAGCGCAGAGAGAAAATGCCCTCGCTTTTTCCATAGAAATGCATTACCGGAAATCAATTTCTGACTGCTTGCTGTCTGCTTCAAAATGCAACAGCACACTATAGCGCCACCTGAGCCTCTAGCGTTTATTGTAATAACTCTATGGCCAACAGCTGCGAATCGGCCGGAGCTCGCCAGAGCCAAGCTGGCCAAGCGGCCAAGCCGGAGCCATAGCCGGAACGACGGTGCTGCAGCGCCAGCGCCACCCGCGGCCGTCTTCCAACGCTGTGCCACTTCTCCGGTTTCGTTCGTTACACTACCCCTTTAGGCTAATGTACCTAGAGTAAATAAACCTAACAGCCTTAGCCTGGATTGAATTAAAAAGATTGTTCACTTTTTTTTTTCTTTTTTTTTTTTAGATATGGATGTTAGACAACAGATCTAAATTGGCCGAAGGAGGATTTTAAAAACCTCTTTAGGGAGAACATTTCAACGTACGTTTGGCATACCCTAGCTTCCTAAGGGAAAGAGAACATATGAAGTTAAAGTACTTGTCTCATTTAAGAGAATATCGCAGCTCCCCAGGCCCCATGCATTTCCAATAGCAACGTTTTAATCCGACTGCTCAGAAACCACCGGACGGATTGACTTAGGGAATGTTTTGTTCGAAATATAATACGAAATTCCATGCGGTCGCACATTTCCCGGTTGGATGCCTAGAGTTTATTTACGGGAGCTTGAATTCCCTTCAAACTGGCACCCTTTTCAACTTGCCATTCATTTGCACTTCTGTAGAAAACAGAGTAACACCAATACATTTTCTGACACCGCGTTGCGCACGGTAATTTTTTTTTCTTAACCTATCTCCAACAAGAAATTCATTTCATGCATTTCAATTGGGAAATAAAAGGATCAAGTTTGCGCTCCGGTGAAAGCCTGAAAATTGCCTCCCCGATAGATTTTATCGTCTATTCCGTGGCCCCATCTGTGAAAAACCATTCATCGTTACAAAATAACAAACAGCGCGCGCAAAAAAAAAAAAAAAAAAAAAGAAATATAACAAACGCTTGCGATTCCTAGTTCGCCAAAGGAACGAATCATTTTTCTTTCAACGTTTATAGCAGCTTGCATGGAGAAGCGTGCACGAAGTTTCATTATACAAGCACTTAAAAAAATTAGGGCTCCCATCCAGGCTGTGAAGGGGGTTGGTCAGCAAGGCTGTGGCATCACCTGCTACGATTGCCTACTGCACAAAATACCGCCGCCGGTCGCAGCACGCCGCCGCCGGTCGCAGCACGCCGCCGCTGGTCGTATAGCCGTTTCTTTTCCCTTTGCCGCTCATAGTATTCACGCTGCTCCTCGGGAGTCCTAACTATGCGTGGCCTATTCATCGCTGTGGTGCAGCAACAATGAAATCAGCTGCTATACTCCGTTTCATCTTACGTTTAAAGGGCAACTCCGGCCAAAACTCAAAATGAAAGAAATTGCTGGTATCGCTGTAGTGACACAAAATACGACCCCAGCCAAAATATTACGTCCGTGGGACGCCGCATTCTCAACTAATGCCGATAATAAAAATGTGGTCGACCCACGAGCCGCTGCTCCTTAGCGGGCGGCCAGCGGGTTGCCGATCGCTAAAGCAACATTGGGCCGTGACGTCAGTATCGTCCTCCTTTTTTCCTCCGGTCCGGGCGTTGCGCGGAGTGCGTTTCTTTGAGCCGCTACCACCGCTACTTCGGCTTGTGATTGGCGTGTTTAGCCGTTGCTTTTGTCTGTAGCCCGTGTAGCTTCGGCACAGTCTTTTGTTTATTTGCTTGTGTGGACTCCAAGACTCGCTTTAGCGAGCAACTCGGTGCGCCCAAGACTGCCCAGCTGTTCCTCGAAAGATGCCGAGTACAACTTGTAGCGCTGTGGGCTGCTCAAAAAACCCGCTGCGCAACACGGAGGTGCTTTTTCACAAGTTTCCAACAGACAAGAAATCGGAGAAGGTGTGGGTGAACGCTGTTCGACGAGTGAACTTTGGATTTCGGCTTTTACGCGCCCGACGAAAAAAGAAAAAAAAAACAGACGTGTACAGCCCAGCACACCTGTGTTCGAGCGCAAAGGCTCGCGCCGGAGAGCCTCAAAGCTGCATGTCTGGGACTGACCTCCAGCGCGAAAGCGAGAGGGCCCCCACTACTGTACGTCACTGGCAGCGCGGCGTAGATCAATGCCTCTCCATCCACGGAGCCCCGATGCAATTTAGGCCTAGCGACGAGTACGGAAGACCGCACACACGGCGGCAGACGCCAAGTACGGCACCGAACGACTTCACTCGTTTTCCAGTCGCTATAGCGACTGGAAAACGAGTGAAGTCGTTCGGTGCCGTACTTGGCGTCTGCCGCCGTGTGTGCGGTCTTCCGTACTCGTCGCTAGGCCTAAATTGCATCGGGGCTCCGTGGATGGAGAGGCATTGATAGCTTTTGGGTATACAAGCGACGAGTACGGCATAGCGCATGCACGGCGGCGGCCGCCGAGTACGGCAGCGTTCGAGTTCACCGGTTTTCCAGTCGCTAGCTTTCGGGTATACGCACTAACTCTTGCTACATACACTGGATAACTACCACGTATACCGGATTAAAATAAAATCAGCTTACCTCCTATCTTTAGACGGCTAGCGCAGCAGAGGTAGGTGCCGCTCGGCTTGCGTACTCGTTGAACGAGAACGACCCTGACGTCACGTTCACATAGCGGCTGATTTCCAGTGTTGCCTAGGCCTCGAGTGGCTAGTTTCGGCTTTGTTGGCCGCGCCCGAAACAAAACTTTGAGGCGTCGATATCTTTAAAACACTTCTGTAGAGGGGGGGGGGGGGGGGGGGGGGGGGCGCTCGAAAGCATGCTTCAAAAGCTCCGGTGCGCGGAACACGGTAAAGGTTTGCAAATTAAAAGTCAGCGAAACAGACGGGACGGAAGAAAGGAGACAAACAGTCGCTGAACTTACAACTGAAGTTTTAATCGTCAAGGCGCAGCCTACCTCCATAATCTCTCTGGTCAGGTCATTGGCACTTCTTTTAATGACAGTACTTTTTTTTTTTTAAATTCCGCATCACACGCACAGTCACGACAATGAATGCTCAAAAGTCCTGATACTACCCTGTTTACACTGTAAACATGTTCTCTTAACCTATCATTCAGGTTCAGGCATCTGCCCGTCTGGCCTACGTATTGTTTACCACAGGATGGCGGAATGGCGTAAACAACTTTTTCTGTATAATCAACAAACCCATTTCGATGCTTGTCTGGACACTCCGGAAACCTCCCGGCAGAATGACTGACAGTTCTGCAAAGCTTAGACAACTTATTCAGGGCAGTGGAGACTGCGTGTATACCCACTTTCCTATTTTCTTTGCGCCATGGGAAACTCTATTCTCTATGTAAATACGGGACCACAAGAACTTTGTTTCTATTTTCTTTATGAGTGTTTTTTTACATTTGCAGCTTCGTTTGCACCTTCTCTAACTTCAGCTGTAAGTTCAGCGATTGTTTATCTCCTTTCTTACGTCCCGTCTATTTCGCTGCACGTTTTAAATAAACATGACTTACCAACGCACACAAGCTTCCATTCTGCTAAAAGTCCCTGATAAGTGCCGCCGCGGGCGTCTGCGTGACAATCGACGAGCACGAAAAAGAAACAATGTGCACCGAACTATAATTGATAAGACAGCATATGCTGTCTTATCAATTCCAGAATTGCAAAATATACTATAAAAAAAAAAAAATTGAGTATTATACTGCCGCGCGTGCAGCTAGACAAGTAGGCAGCGCGCCCGTGGCCGAGTGGTTATCGTGCTTGGCTCCCACGCGGAGGGTCGAGGTTCGATGTTTCGGAGCGGACGCACTTTTTTTTGTTATTTCTGTAAATATCGCGTTCTTGTGTATTCGATAATTCTGTTGCTTATTCGAGGTCAGAATGTTCTACGCTCCGAACCCTCTGCGCCGATTGTTCCAGAAGCCCACGCGTGGCGAGCCGGAAGCAGTCGCGTTCCAGCGCTCGATCCTGCTGTTTCGCCGACATCCACGCCTGCGACGCTAACCAGCTTCTATTTTGTTTTGGGCACAAGTTCGCCCCATTAAACGTTTAGTTTCTCTAGTTATTCGCTGTCTCAACATTTGTCATTCGTGACAATAGTTCGTTTCACCTTAAAAAAACACTGGCACTCCTCAAATTTTTTTTTTTTTTTTGTTAGGCGAGTTATTATGGTGTCAGAAGACCCAATCAATATTTTTCTACAGCGTCACAAAGTAAAAAAAAAAAAAAAAAACGCAACTGCTCGAAACCGAAACCGAAACTGGGCTGGAAAGGAAGAAGAAATATAGAGGAGAGAGAGTTGGCGGAAATCACGTGGCTGTGCAACTTTTTTTCTTCCAATCAACGTATTTGCAGCTTTTTAGAAGCCACAAAAAAAAAATGGGTATCATATTTCCTATCTATTTTTTATATTGTGTGCGTGCCTTCCATGACCCACGACTTTGATTATATTTGGTGGTTGTGTCTAAACCATAGAAAACGGCACGCGACCACGGAGAAGAGAGTGAGCGTGACTCAAACCGGCCAGCACTCGATCGGCGGTTTTCGGACTGAAAGAAAACGAATTTCGACCCGCCAACACTTTCCTGGGTAGTTATGCTCTCGTATGTCATGTACAAAAAAAAAAAAAAAAAAAAAAAACATTTGAAAGCATAAATACCCTGTCAGTGTCCCTTTAAGTGCGAATGCAGCCGACGATATTCGAGCTCATGGAATCAGTCAAAAAGCAACAAAAGCACGAGTCACTGGGCCTTCCCTGTACATGATTGGTTCAGCGATGATGAAACTCGCACCGAAACATGACGAACACCATGTTGGTGCGCTTTTGACGTTATATGACTGGTCCCACCAGTTCGTCGGCTCCGTCCGGACGTAAGGAGAAACATTCTGCATTTTTTCATCCCAGCATTTCTCAGCACTGGAGATGAATCACGTATTGCGAGCAACGCATGCTTTAATTGTATCATGTTCGTACACCCGCAGGCGATATGAGGGTGAACGCCGGACCGTCGACCGGTCCGTGCTATCAGCGCCATGACGCGGCTGCCGTGGCGGTTCGCTTTCTTATGGCGCTCTTCGCCGTTCTCAGCTCTGCTGCTACTCCCCGCAGAAAGCGCGAGGATTGCGGAAGGAGCCTTTCAGACGCTATCAATAAACAATGTGATTTAGTTTTTTTTTTTTTTTTTTTTTTTTTTTTTTTTTTTTGCGTTTGTGATACGCGTTAAACCGGAAAGCTGCGGAACAAATTAAAAAGTAACTTACCCTTTCCGTCTCTTAAAAAATAACAGTTATTATAAAAAAAGAAAACTTTGTCTCACCGTACGATGGACTAAAGGCAGAAGCTACGGACCGCCAGATCCAATCACGAGCCACTTACAAGTTGCGTGGTATTTCGCTTCGATGCACGTATCGGCGCCCGCGTCTCAAATCACTAATGGGGAGGGGCGGACGGTAGTTCGGATTGGATAGAACTGAGTGACTGAACAATTTTACATTGCAAAGAAAGCTATGTCATACAGGCTCTTTGCAGTGTCGAAGGTATAAAAATGATGCAGCGCTTTTGGACTCGGAGGATCATTCGTCCAGCCCTAACCAATGCTAAGCGTGTCATATCTTAGCTTGCAACGAGATTGGGCCTTGCGGCCCTTGGCTTTGGCCTTTAGTCCATCGTAGGATGAGACGAAGTACAGCGTTCCCAGTTATTATATTCGCTTCAGCTTAGGTCCGAGCGCAGCCGATGTTATGAGCCGAAGGGCCAATCAAACAGCGAAAGAGGCACAATGTCATGGCGTGCTTTCTGCAGTTAATAGGACCAGCCGGTATTCGCCGTTTCTCTGTGCGTGCTCCTCTGCCAGCTAGTTCTATAAAGCGCAGAGAGCAAGCCATGACGCTGCACTTTTTCCGCTGTATGATTGGCCCTTCGGCTCATAACATAGGCCGCGCTCGGACCTAAGCTGAAACGGAGTATAGCGTTCACTCATGAATGAAAAAAGCGGTTGAGCCACTAATAAACCATGCCGAAGAACGTCCGCTCTAGTTCACGTGCAATCTGCAAATCATTTGCCGGCAATGACGGGGGAACGGCGACCACAAAAAGCGATGCCGAAATCGAAACCCACTTCCACGCTTTCTGCGGGGAGTAGCATCAGAGCTGAGAGCAGCGCTCAATCTAAGCGCTTAATCTCGGCGAAGCGAGCGATAAGAAAGCGAGCCTCCACGGCAACCGCGTCATGGCGCTGATAGCACGCACCGGTCGACGGTCCGCCGTTCACCTTCATATCGCCTGCGGGTGTACGTAGAGTCGTATGGCATGTATGACCGACTGCTATAGATTTTTACGTCGCTTATCACCCGGGAGAAAAACGCTGAGTCACTAAGCTGTGGACGCGTGCGCAGCGTCTCATATCCAGCATAAAAAAGCAACAACGCATGCTCAGAAGGCGTTCCACAGCCCAATAAACAAAGATGGCAGCGCGCAGAAGGCGATTTTTGCAAAGGTCTATACTGCAAATATATTGATTATCACGCCACCATTTGTTTTTACATCGCGCTTCTCCGTGCACTTCTGTGACTCACGTGTGTATATACCGGAGCGCTCGGCGATATCGCGTCGATCGAACTTCGCCGGTGTGGCAGCAGACGCCTCGACAGTCTCTAGATTGAGCTTGATACGCCTCTCTGAAGAGCTCGCACAGTATATAACGAAGAAAATAAGAAAAAAAAAAAACTTTCTCCACAAAGCACGCTTTCTGGGCACACGAGACAGATCCTACCACTACTAAACACGAACCAGCAGAGTCAGAACATGCAATACATATCCCGTATGGATGTTACGAGTCGATGAGCATGAACGTGTTGCATGATGTACAATAGTCGGTTTCCTCCGCATTTGGCTTTGGCGGAAACGGAAGCGCGTCACACGAGAACGTGAGGGGAGGCGTCGATGATCATACATATAGCGCTGGTACGAGAAAGTGAAGGAACAAGTGATGGGAAAAAGGCAAGAGTGAAAGTGAAGTTCACAGTTTTGAGGTAGGCGCGTTGGTACAGTGCAAAAACTTCAGAAATAATTGAACGTCGAGAAAGGAAAGAGGAAAATTTTACCTGAGTGCACGCGCCACAATTTTTATCAGGGGATGCCAACTCCTCCCACTGTACACCTTCCTAGATATAGCGAACAAGGTGTACGATAACACTATATTGCTTCCCATGCCGCCGAGCGACACAAATTCTTTTATCTTGCTCCACCACGCATCCCGGACGGCGCGGCATGTGTTTGGAGATTTCTGTTTGTCCTTTGTCCCCCTTGTTCCTCTACTCCAGGGATTATTTTCGTCATGCAAAAGGTCAGTTTGCCAGTTTCATAATGCTTGAATCCGACTCATTCGAGAATTGATCAGTCGTCGATCTTTCTTATCAGTACCATATGCTTCTGGGCGGTAGGTTGCGGGCCCTATAGTCTAAATTAGGACGTCTCAATGTACTTGTCTAAAATATTCAATCGAGCAAGTTCACGTGGTATCCTTCTGATGCCCATAAAAATTGTCAAGTTTTTGTACTATGTTGTCCAAGCTGGGTCGATAGGCTCGTGAAACACAAAGCTGCGGCCGAAATTCGCGGACCGTGCTGATTGAACTCTTGCGACGATGGAGTCACGCAGGAAGAAATATCATTCATTCAAACTCTCTCGGTGCTCACATTCCAGCAAGATTGTGGAGCACGAAGTCGTGGCGCGCTTCATCGGAGCGCGCGCGCGAGCAACACCGTGGGGCCAGCCGACTGAACGGCGCTGCACTGATCCTATATCCTTACGCAGCGGTGGTCAATGAATGCTGTCTAGATTGTCCCTAGCGGGCTGTCAATGCTCTGAACTTTCTCGTCGCTAGAATCGTCGTTTGTGGAAGTTATCGGTGACGACAAAGTGACGTTCCTCAACTTTGGGAAGGAGTTATTTGAGGACAAAATCTTTGCTTCCGAATGGAGGGGAAGATTAATCTTTTTGATATTGTGGAGCCGTGCGCGGTGTATACAAACGCGATACACTGAAATACGAACAACGGAACGCTTGGCTTTCTCCACATGCTGCGCAGCCTGGCGACTAGCTAGGGAAGGTTGCCCATGCGCAGTAAGGCCACAGATACTAGGATTTGCGTCTAACTATGATATGCCTTGACGTGGCCTTGGGCTACCGCCCGGTGTGCGAGCCCTTTACTTAGCACGCCGCGGCGCTAGGGGCCCGCGCGCGCCGCCGTTATCTCAGCTCCCGGCTGTGTGGTGCGACTGCAGCGCGCCGCGACGAAGCGCTCACGCGCCGAGCCAAAGAGCTGGCACACCCAGTAAAGGTCGAGGCATACCATAGTAGTATATGGTAGCCACCATAATAATAGGACGCGAATCCTCGTATCTCTGGCCTTAGTGCGCATGCGCAACCTTTCCTTGCCCGTCGCCAAGCTGTGCAGCATATACAGAAAGCCACGCGCTCCGTTGTTCGTAGTTCAATGTCTCGCTATTTGCGTGGCTTTAGAACACGACTTTCCATAGCTCCCTAATCATCATGTACTTGTTTGAATTCCATAGAATGCGCCAACTTAAGATGTCGCGTCCTCTCTGTGCCGCCTGTCGAAGGTGCGCTTGATGTTCGTCGGAGTAGTCTGGTGCGTTAATCAGTGTGACTCCCGGGTATCTATACTTTTCTATCATCATGACGTCTTCCGTCTCCAGTCTCAGTACTTTGCTGTCAGCGCAGTGCCCGGAGAATCGCACCATTGCTGACTTCTGGACATTGAAATTGAGTTCCACCATTGATAGTCGTTGCACGCAAAAGTTTCCTTGCGTCTGCAACGTGTCCATGTCACCCACCATGAGGACGAGATCATCTGCGTACGCAAGACCTGGTGGAGCGCAGTGTGTAACTCATCCGTTTTCAATCCGCCCAAGTGTGAAACCAAGTCCAGACGTCAGTAGTCGCCTCTCCAGTTCTGCTGTGTACAAGTTATACAGAAATGGTGAGAGTGGCAGCCCTCTTTGAAGCCCCTCTTCACGCTGACGCTTTTGGACACCACGCCTTTGAACTCAGCTGTAACGACACCCCCGTCGTAGAGTCCCTGTAGCAAGTCTGTCCATTCTTCAGGCATGTCGAGTCTCCCGAGGCACTGAAGTAAGGACCGGTGAGGCACGCTGTGATAAGCCTTGGCCACGTCCAAGAGGCAACATATAAAAAGCCCGCGTCTTCCCTTTTGGCTATCTCTATCAGCTGTGTTAATACAAACAGGTTATCCTCCAGTCGCCGATCCGTTCGAAAGTCGTTTTGGAGCTCTGTTAGTTTTCCGTTTCCCTCTGCCCAGGCACGCATCCATTCTTCGATCAAATTTGCGAGCACGCTGTAAATGACGCCTGTCACAGTGGGTGGGCGGTAGTCCTGCAGTCGTTTCTTCTAGCCTCCTCGTTTGGCGAAAGTACTACTCTACCCTGCATCCAAACGTTTGGAAAGGGGCTTTCCTAAACGATGTCGGTGAAGATGCTTGCCAGCGCGCCTTCGTTTCTTCGCCCATGCACTTGACTAGTGCTGCAGATATGCCATCTTTGCCTCGTGCTGTATGCCTCTGAACGTGAGGGATCGGTCTATCGAAGGTAATTTTCGTCACCTCCCATTTCAGGTCTCCCGGCTGCCCTGGTGCTCGTGGACGGTCTGGTTCTATCAATTCGTCTGGTATACCCTTTCTGGTGTCTCGGGTGCTTGAAATGCCATTGGCGTGTGCGGATCTCGTGACCCAAATATTATTTCCAGGTGCTCCGACAAGTCCTCTGCCAAGTCGTGTACCACATGTCCCATCCTGCGGCGACCGGCGCTGCAGTGTCGCCCTCGTCGCGGCTTCGCCTCTTGGCGCTTCCAAATTCTACCACCGCGGAACAAACGCGCCGACAGCCGTCAACTTCTTGATGTTATTAATGTCTATGTTCGCTTTCTGCTTCCTCGAAGAATATTGCGTAGCAGCAATAAAAGAAAATACACACACAAAGATTAGCTATTTAGGCTCTCCGCATAGTCAGATAGATATACTCCGTGTCACCTTACGATGTACCGCGATGGATACTACGAGTTGCTCGAGCCAATCAACAAAGCGTAGCTTGTCTCGTAACTTCGTGCTCCCCGCGTCACTCAGCCCAACGGAAGGACACGTGACACCCTCCGAGCTATGAATCGGCCCCGGTGGCCCGTAGCGTCGTATGCGGTTTATCGCAATGTAAAACAAAGTATAAGAGTGTACGCCGAATCGCTGATACCAATTCGTACTCCTATTGACGTGAAATATACTTATTTGTTTAATTTTGTTAGCTGTTTCCATGTCGTCGCTGCCGTTTGTTTAGCCAAAACTAAGCCGCTGAAGCCACCGTCGCGAATATTTAATTGACTTCGCGACACCACCCCCAAGAAGGCGCGGCTCACATTTTATTACGCCGAACCGTTTCCGGTAATCGCCACATGAGATAACGGTTCCGTTCCGGTTCGGGTTCCATATCAAATAATTGATTTTGGTCAGAGGTTTTTTTTTTTTTTTTTCAGTTAAAAATAATGGTTTTGTTCCGGCTTTCCGTTCGGGTTCGATTCGACACACTGGTTAAAAGCTACATGCTAATCGCACATGACTACAACAGCCGCTTGGTCGCGTCTCGCGGCGCCGGGAACGACACCTTGTCCGTCTACAACTATTTAGTTTTGGTTGCTTCACTGAGGGCGCGCCTTTTTTAACCTCGAAGGAGCATAAGCCAATGAGACGATCAAGCCGTCAGCCACCTCCAATACAATGGTGCTGTTTCAAGAGCCACCTACCATGGGCTAGCGATTTGCGCCATCAGCCAGTATGCCCTAGGTGAAAATCGACACAGCTCGTATAAGAACCGAGCCCCATTCCCACTCCATTCCGGGCAAAAGGAATCTAATTCCATTCCCATTCCATTGCCCCCAGCACTGCTACCATTGCATTCCTATTCCATTCCGGGGTCGCGCAAATGCGGGATGATTCGAGAATCATTCCCACTCCGGGGTGGCAACTCCGCAACATGCACTGGTTTGGAGCATGGTGGGACCCCGCTTCCTGAGGCGTCGCGCGTGGCTCCAACTATGATTAGGGAACACGATGCTTTCCGGACGCTTTTCCGCTACCATTGTCTTCCCCGTCTAATTTTTCCAATTGCCCGTTGAAGTCTGCTGAAGTATCTCAACTCCCCGAGGCATACGTCCATTTTCTCCGCATTCAATTAGCTGCACGTTTTCCTCGTGCATGGATCCCCCAACGGCCATGTATCACCACGCACACACGCACAGGCATATTTTCAATCTCTCCGGTTATCCAGAGATGATCTCGGCAGGTTGTTTCCTGCCTTGGCTGCCACGTGGAGTAAGCACGCCACAAAAAGCCGACATCCCCAACTCCCCGTACTTCACCGTCCCGATAGCCCATGCATCATTCGGAGTGTATTGGAGGTTCCTCCAGTCCGCGTAAATGTGTCTCTGCGACTGCAAGAAGAGATATTTCTTCCAGTTCCATATCTCGTAGAGTTCTTCCCATTTCGCATAGCGTCGCGCACTCTGAACGTTGAGGAAGCCCATCGCCATGGGCGTACCAACCGGGGGGGCAAGGGGGGCACTTGCCCCCCCAGTTTTCAGAGCGGGGGGGGCAAGGCATGTGTTTTGCCCCCCCCTGAAACAGCCGCCACTGGGCAGGGCAAACACTGGCCGGCGGCGCCCGAGGACTGGCAGGCGATAGAAACCCGAGGATTGGCAGGCGAAACACTGGCAGGCGATACAAACCCTAGCAACGGCGCTCACGCCGGATTGGCAGGTTTGTGGAGATAGGCGCTGCCGCCGTCAACATATGCAGTGGTTACAATGCGAGTTTCCGAAGCGGTAGCGTAACTTAGTTGTAAGATGTCTACCTCATACGTAGCAGACCACGGTTCTATCTACGCTTTGGACTTCTATTTTTTTTTTTGTTTTTTGTTTTCGTCGAACATTTTGTATTGTGGAGGCATTTGGCGATATTTACATTTTTTTTTTTTTACAATTAGCGCTGAAAGAAAAACGAATGTTGTGGATGCGCTGAACTAAATTGTATGGGACTCTCTTTACGGATGTGGATGGGGGATAGTGGGGCTTGGGTTGCCGGCTGCAAAGCGGCGTGTACGGGGGTATAAGGGGGGAGGGGGTTAACGCTCGTTGAGTGATATACGCGCCGTCCGAATTCGATATTTAAGTTTCCGCACGTTGCCGAACGGCCAATCTGGCGTGAGCGTCGGTGCTAGAGGGCCTATCACCTGCGCCGTAAAAGTTGGTGATGGACCGAATCTGCCGAACTTCAGATGCGGCAAATTTCCGCACATGCCGAAATTTAGAAGGTAAGTTCGACAAAGATTCGATAAAAATTCGGCAAATGTCTGCGCACGCGCACGAACGCGACGGGGCCATGAATCGCAAATGGACGCCGCGCAGTTGCGCGGTTACCATCGCTTTAGTACAACCAGCGGTTACGGCGAGGTCTGGAGTAGGCGGCACGGTAACTGGGCGTTCGTGAGCTTTTGCGAGTGTGGTTGTCTTCAATATTTTCTGCCTCAAGAACACAAATCGACGAGTAATTTACGCGGCTCACTGCGAAAGTGACAGGCGGTGCATTCTAGATAACGTGATTTTCATTTGATCTTTCCATTCATGAAACGAGGTAGTTGAAGCATTGACTGACAACTGGACAATTACGCTCAGTGCCCGCAGCCCACTGCCGTCAAACGGGAGAGTCACGAACCTTGCCAGAATTAGGGCTGGGAAGTCGATCCAGTAACCTATCGATTAATCTACTAATGATTTAATCGTGATTAATTTTTAACCGGTTAATCGGTAAAATTTTGACGAAACTAAAACGGTTGAAAGTCAGCGCTATCACCACGCAGAGAGGACGAGTACATTTGTATGAAGAGCCAACTTTAGGCCAAATTTTAGCCTAAAGTAAGCTGTAGGGGCGAGATTAGTAACCTCAGACAATTGGATTAGCTTACACGTGTCCCGTCTAGTTCAACGCCGTTTGAGTGTCTGTTTAGCGCAGCGGAGGCAATTGTGAACAATCAAGGAAGGTCGCTCTTGCCGGAGAATATCAACGAACCTCTTTTCCTCGTGCAGATAAAGTAATGACCTGTGAGCGTGAGTGTCTTTGAACTGTTCTGATTTACACATGGAGGCCGATTCGAAATCCAGATGGTATATTCCGCCGTTTGTCACAAATTCAACAAAATCAAAAACCAATTTTCTTTTTTTTTTTTATACTTTGTATGAGAATGAACGAGGCCGATTAGTTGATTAATTAATCCATTGAAAGGTCGCGATTAATCGGGTTAAACGTTTTAATCGACGCCCAGCCCTAGCCAGAATGTATGGGATGCAGCTGGCATCCTCGTCATAATGGGATACATGTTTTCCCCCTTCTTTTTTTCTTTTTACGCACTTTCTGTAGTGCGTATATTCTGTACATTTATTTGTCTGTTTGTTTTTTTCACATGTGGTGGCGGGCTGGCAGGCGCTCTGAGTAAGGGTTTTCAGCTATCTGCCTAGCCCCGCACACCACCACATGGGCCCCTCCAGTATGTGCAAATAAAATTATTATTTTTATTATAAAAATCCTATTTTCGGCTTACAAGTAGTTTGTGCCAAAACAGAATGATATTGCGTTTTAGTTCGCATTATTTCGCGATTTTCATGTATCTGCATAAAACTAAACACAGAACTTTCATGCTCGACGTTGGATATCCGATATTCCTAACTCTCCCCATCTTCTTGAACGTCCGTGTGTGTCCTAACACCAGAAACCGGAATTTGAAAGGCTAAAAACGGCACGTTGCGAATATGGAACGCGCACTTTCTTGCCAAGCTGACGTCAAGTGGCTCAGATCGAAAAACATGCATATTTACAATATTGCTATCTCTTCAGGTGAAGGCTCAGCAACCGTTGCAATCGTATTCGCGCACGAAACGGCGACTTCCAGAGAAAGTAAGAACGTAGTGATTGCTTTTATTTTAAAAATGTAAACACACATCCAGGCCTGCACTGATGAAGTCTTAAAATCAAAACTCTCGTAGCGTGATTCATGACTGCGGCGGCTGCTACCCAACCTCGTTGTCACGCCACTTTCTGGAAGCAGACACTAAAATTGCAAAAGTAAACACACAAAAGCGACACCGATACAATTATCTTGCAGAATATCACCTTATTTAGTAATAACTGTGTCAATAGGCACTACTAGTTGCTTTTAAGTTAAGAAGAAAATACAAACAAAAAAACGTAAACCTTTTACCAAATCTTTGTCGAATATTTGCCAAATCTATAGAAAAGTTCGGCAAAAGTTCGGCTCCGCCGAATCGGTGACGAACTTTCGAATCGGCAAAAGTTCGGCCCATCACTAGTAAAATAGTAGAAATTTGCGACCGGAGGGGGGGGGGGGGGGGGGGGGGGGGAGGGGAGGGGGAGCGGGGGTTGTCTTGCCCCCCCACTCAAAAACAAGTTGGTACGCCACTGCCCATCGCCACCTGTGAGGATGGTTACCGCTTGCGTCGTCGACACTGCAGTGTGCGGGCCTTGATTCCCGGTGCTGCCGTTCGACCTCTTGGTTGGAGCCCTGTTTAAGCGTTTCGTCCGAGCGGCCCCATTATCCCGGGTCCGCGCATATGATGACCATGTGGAGGTGTCAGCAGTCGACGTAGCAGATTTGAATACTGGGAATGCTGTCGTCTGCGCTGGTAGTGGCATCGTGTATACCGGCACCGACATAATAGGTGGGGGTATCCTGATCTATTTACCCTCCTAAAAGGGGGGCACTTGTTAGTGGCTCGCGTTGATGATTGTCCGGGGGCTTGAAGTTACCCGTTTGGTGATCCCGGTATAACGTTGCCCCCCGCTCTGACTCGGGACCTGAGCCCAATGGCGGGAAGTTGCTCTGGTATTTCCGAAACAGCTGGAAGTCGTCTGTCTTTGGAACATGGTGGAACCCCGCTTCCTGAGGCATCGCGCGTGGCTCTACGCCTTTTCCGGTAAAGTTGTGCTCAGCTTGTCACTAAGTTTTTTTATTTCTTTTTTTTTTTTTTTGTGTGTGTGCTTTGTTAGACGCGTTTTCTGGACTTTCTTGTTTGGTAAGTTTCTTCTCCACTACATTCCTAAAAAAAAAAACGGAATGCCACAGTTCCTACTCGGTCCGTCACCATTCGTATACTTTTCCCGCGGTAGTGCATGCAGACCGTCCTTTTCCCTTGCACCTTTGCATAGGCCTCGACTAACGTTGATTTAATCGCACCTTCAAGTCCTTGCAGAGTTTCTTCAACTAGGCATTTAACAGCATGGTTGTTGCTAGAATCCCTCTGCCTCTGCCCTTAATCTCCGAGACCAAGCATAGAACCAGTGCGTCCCTGCGATCTGTCCATTTTTGCCTCAGGCGCTCCACAATCAACCGCATCGGGCTGATCGCCTTGCAAGATGTCGTACACTCTCAAATTTAAGATGCACATGCGGGGTACATTTCTCGCCTTCTCTTCGTATATATCAATTAGTGGATGGACACACTCTATTGTGCCATATCTTCTGATGATGACTTCCATGCTACGATAGTCCCCGACCCTATCAATGAGCGATTGTGCAAGGCAAGACACGTTACTGTCACCGACTAAAATGACTTCCCTTTAACCCCTTGTGGATATCGGATCAGTTCAGCATCACGTCTCTTCTGTGTGCGACTTCCACCAGTGGCTGCCAGGTTGGTAGTGTCTCCCCCTGCGCTTGACGTTGCTGCACTTGCTCAGGGTTCTTCATGGCGCCTTGCATCGCCACGCACAAAGCCGTCCGTTCGCTGATTGGGGGTGAGGTTCCTACTGCGGTGCGTTTTGGTGAGCGGGCTTCCACGTTTTGACTTTGTTACTGGACCGCGATGGAGATCTAAGCACGCGTGCCCCATGCCAGTATTTTGTTCTTGCCGGTTGCTCGTCTGTTTCGCGTCATGTTGGCACTGCTCTGCACAGGTCTCGATGGCTGCAAAAGGGTTTACCCCTTTTGCAGCCATCGAGACCAATAGGGCTGTCCGAAGCCTTCTTCTCAAGCCCTTCCACGCGGTGTTCTAGCTCTGGTACTCGGCGCTGAAGCGCGTGAATTGTGTTACTTCCGTCCAATTCACTTGCGTTGATTGTGTACTCTAATTGTTCCATCTTCTCGTGCACACAAGCCTCCAGTTTTTGGGGTTTTTTTTCATTATTTTTCTTGGGACCCGTCCACTTCCTCAATGATGATGCATATCTGCAGATGAAGGCGGTGTCCTCAGCTTGTTTGGAGTTTGCGAAGTCGCTCTCCAAGATGTAGGCCAATTTCCCGCATCGATCACACTCAATAAGGGAATCCTGTTCTCCCACAACTTTTTTGCTGTCCAGTCGTTTTGGGCATCGTGACGACGATCAGGAGACCAGCGGCACTCAGAGAGGGAAAACCAGAAGGACGAAAACAGCCCGTATCCACCTACGTTCTGAGGGAGGAATCTCCCGATGGCTGTCCAAGGTTGTGTGATGCCTATTTCTTTACACGCCCTCATAACCTTATGTTCAGAGCCTGCGCCGGTGTTGCAGGTTCCATCGGTTCCTCACGGGGTACTACAAGGAAATTTCAGCGCTTTGTTATTGGTTTATACGTCTTCCATGGAGCAGTATTACATCGGGCCCCCCAATCTCTAGTTGAAAGACACGAAAATAATTTTTAAAACGAATATCCCCGGGAATTTGGGACATCGACCACTTGCGCCATCTCTTGGCAGATGTGTGCAAACAGCTAAATAACAATAATATCTACGCGATAAAAATCAAATAACGGAATGTTGTCCCAAATATATTAGGATAATTTAGATTTATTAGTCCAACAAATTTTCTTTACCCTCTGAATGTATCGTAGGTTCCGGGAGAAAAAGTTTGATTTCCTCCGTTAACTCCTATAGAAATCTTCATTTCGTTTTTAGTACTATCGAATTTATAAAACAACCATCACGTAGTTCACAAAGTATCCGGAGGTATATATAGTAGGGACTGTACGCTATCAAATTTCGTATGCATCCAAACTATCACTGAATTCCTCCTAGGTTCCCTGAAAGAAAAATAATTAAATCTTCATCTCTTGCCTTGTATATGTACCTTAACCTGTAGCATGACAAATGCTAGAGGAAAGAACACTTTACATTTTCGAAAATACATTTATGAAAACGACGTTCTCGCGAACTTATATTTTATTTATTTTATTTTATTTATTAATACTGCTATCCTATGCTGGAATGTTAGCCGGTGGGTACAGTGCTGCAAGTAAAACAGGCTGGCAAAACACAGACAATGCAGACAAGTTTCAAAACACACACACAAAAACATTTTTTTTTTACACCGAGATGGATTTAATTTCGATGGGAGTTAAATAATGACAACGATGGCTGCGTGGCAATACTGTTAGTAAGGCTATTCCAGTCGTTGATTGTTCGCGGAGAAAATGAATACATAAAGCAGTTATTATATCTACTCAAAGAGTTGTACCCCATAATTCCTAGGGAATGTTTCGAAATGTGCCCTGGTTGTTAAGAGGCGCTGAATGCGGCTACTCTGGAAGATCACGTTCCGAAAAAACAAACTAGCGAGTTTGTTTGTTTGTTTGTATGTTGTTTTTGTTGTTGTTTTGGGGGGAGGCGGGGGGGGGGGGGGGATGGGGAGAGTGTGTTTCCTCCAGGAACATGCAGCGTTCAACCTATATGGCTTAAGATTATTTAAAAATCAACTCAGAGCTTTACTACATGATTCTCCGGGATATTTGCGAGATTCACACTGGTTGTTGAGATAAGAGGCGCTGAAAGTGGCTATTTCGATAGAATCACGTTCCAAAAAAAGCAAACCTACGAGTGTTTGAAGGAGCTGCGTCTCCTCCACGGACCTGCAGGATTTGACGTTTGTGACCTACAACAATTGAAGCACACTGTTAGCAAAAATAACACGCCCAGACGTGTAAACCATTGTCCCATAGCGGACACGTCGAAACGTGTTCGTTTTACACGGAGCCATCTGTGTTATTCGTCTACACACGAGGTGCTGTGTAAACTCAATACGCTAGACCGTGTCTGCCTTCCGCAAAACACGTTACGAGTGTGTTCCTTATGAAACATGGCGGCCAGCAGCCGAGAACAGGCGAGAGGCGAGCCCAGCGAGCCGCGCGCCTCTCAGCCGAATTGAAAGCACACAGGACGCGTTAGTAAAAAATTGGCTTGCTCTTTATGTTTATATAGCCTTGATGGAGATGCGCCTCAACGGGTAATCGGTCTCTTAGCTGTAGATGAGAAATTTGGCCAGTGCGGTAGAACCGCTAACCTGGGGTGTTTAACGTGCATCACGCAGTAGTGATCACACGAACGCGTGCCGGTACGAAACTCATCCAGATCGAAACGGGCGGGGGCGGCGGGGATCGAACCCAGGAGGTTCCCAGCGCAAGCTTTCGCTCCACGCTCCGAGCTGAGACGCGTTAGCCCACTCGGCCACTTCCTCCCCTAGGACGCGTTAGTTCTCGTTCGATGTCTTTTATACACAGTAAAGTCTCCAAGCGGCGGACGTAGCTACGTGCAAAGGTACGTACGTGCGTCGTCGGCGGTCGGTGGCGTCGGTAGCTTCCAAGGAGGGTAGCTTCAACGGAGCCGCTAGACAAAAAAAAAACGAATGCCGAACTCACATGGATAAATAACTTGAGCAAACTATTTAGAATCGGGCGGTAACTTGCGCCACATATCGAGTTTTCTAGCAGCCTATATTAAAAAAAAAAAAAAAAAAGATGAGTCTGTTAACACACTCTGAACGACCACGAGCAGACAGCAACCCTACATACAAAGCAGGCAACACCAGAACTACGTACTACACAGCACCGACGTGTACACAAACACAACAACGACACTACGCCCGACCACTTCTATACTCGATATTCATTTCTCCCCGCGGCGCATATAAGCTTGACATGTGCGGGTGAGCTCTTAGGTCGCTGACCATTACAGATTTATAGAAGACACAAAACACGGCGCAATGGACAGCCGTGTGTTAAACTGTTTGCATTTAAAAAGTATGGAGGCAAAATCTATAATGTTAGTCCGTTGCGACAAAGAACGATATATTAACAATAACTCTTAAACCGGTCATGAAAAAGTTCAAATTTTTTGTTATTTTCTTGCTTGACCAGTGTTATGAGCAGTCCGACTAGCTTGAGTCAGATAGGAAAACAAATTATTGGGATTTTGTCATTACGTATACAATAATGAATGAAAATGATCCTTGCGCAAAGCATTTTTTATATATTTTTGTGAAGGACCTTCGCCGAACACTTCACTTTGCAGTACGGGAGCAGACGCCTTCACTTTTGGGGCGTTTTGATGCAGTTTGTTGTCCTATGTCGTGTCCGTGTCGAGTGAAGCGATGGGGCTTGGGAGTTTGTGACCGGTGTTATTCGTGAACACTGGTGTGGGGCGCTGATGCGTCTTTTTTTTTTTTTTTTTTTATACTGCCACCACCCCGAACTTTGAAGATACACGGGCCCGTAGCACTGCATTATGCTGAATCGCGAGCTCCAATTCTCTGTTGACGTCGCTTTCCTGGTACCACTCGTGAATACTGCAAGCGTTTAAACAGTGCGCACCGTCTCGCCTACATTTCCGGTGACGTACTCGACCTGTTGAAACTTATTGCTTCCTTCATTTTGGAGTACGCAAGGCAGTTATCTCGTTGGTCTGGTTTCGGTTATAAAAGCAAGGCAAAACGCTCGTAGTTCCCGCCCTCAGTACACGTTGGGCATCTTCCACACTTTGACACCGGATAACTGAATGAACGAGGATTTGCATTCACTTCCGAGGTTACTCTCTCCGCTTCCTCACCGTTGAGCAGCAGGATGAGCTGGCGACAAGCCGCGGGTGAAAGGCTTGAGCATCAACAGTCCAAGCGCACTCGGTGCCGATGCGGGCAACGCGGGTTTCTGTCAACCGGAAGGCCAGCACAAACCGTGACCGTTCCAGCTCTTCGTCATGACAGGGTGTTGCAGAGAGCAGGGTAAAATACAACTACACGGATCACCGAAGCAAACGCACTGCTATCGTAAATCTTGGCTTGTGATTGCGCCTTTGTAGTAGATCATCTTATTCGTTTTGCTGGAGAGACGCAAACGACGGGCATAACAAAATCGCTTGCATATTCCGCACACCTCACAAAATCATTTACCCCGTCACATTGCGAAAAGCGCGAAACACGGAGTCCGCACCGTCCTAAGCTTCCAGTTTTTTATCTGCTTTAGAGCAGTTTGTACCTGCTAGTAGATATGCCTACTGAAACTGAAACAGGGCAGTGCCGGAGAGAGACACAGTTGGGAAAGCTTGCTCGTTCTCCAATTTCTGAACTCTTAAGTAATTGTACCATATTAAATGCACCAACTCCTTTTCCCAAAATAAAGAAAAAGCACTACGTTCACTACGTAAAAAATGGTCTCAGTACATGCATCTGTGGGCAGGTAGGAAACCTTGCCCTAATTTATTCACGCCGCATGATGCGCGCAACAAACTCGTTGCAGGACCGAATCATCTACTCGAGCGGTGTGCGTCGCTGTGCAAACGCAGTCCAACACGAGGCATAAAAACGGCAGATTTAGGACAACAATCCGGAGTCCATCATTCAATTAAAACGACGTAATTTTGTTGAAAACGCCCGCTGCTTCTTACTCACGGTATGTGTCGGGATACTTCCACAGTTTGAAACGGAACGAAAAAAAAATTACTTATAAAAACGCTCGCTGCGTCCTCCCGTATCAGCTGGACCGGATCAGCTGACGACGACGGGACTGAACCCGTGAATTCCCACCCCGCAACAACCAATTTTCGCTCCCTGTTAAAAGCGCGGTTCAAACAGACCCGGAATACAAAGCACCGCACCGGACACGACGGACGTTTCAGCTCTTTTTCGCATCGCCGTGTTGCACCAAACAAAACAAGATCGCCGAAGTCAACGCTGCGCTGTCGTGAACCTCTGGCTTGTGGTTGCGCACTATACTTCGTTTCAGCTTCGGTCCGAGCGCGGCCGATGTTGTGAGCCGAAGGGCCAATCGAAGAGCGCAAAAAGCGCAGCGTCATGGCGTGCTCTCTGCGCTGGATAGGACTAGCCGGCAGGGGAGTGCGCCAAGAGAGACGGCGAGTACCGGCTGGTCCTATCAACTGCAGAGAGCACGCCATGACGTTGTGCCTCTTTCGCTGTTTTATTGGCCCTTCGGCTCATAACATAGGCAGCGCTCGGACCGAAGCTGAAACGAAGTATAGTGGACCCTGTGGCTCCCTTCGCTTTCAAAGCACACTCGACGATTACGATTGATACTTTCCGTCTTCTCGGAACATCACAGGGGCACTTCTCCGGTCCCGCCTTCGCAACATCTGCTTGCAAACCTACGCGTTTCTAGCGTCCCGACACACCAAAACAATACCGGAGCCATGCTAAACGTGCGTTGTTGCCAGGTGTAAGGTTTTTACCGACCAAACAAAAGTAACGAAAGCAAACCGGCTCTAGCTTCCAGCGTACATCTTCGTTGCGCCGTGGCCAGATTTTCTCTGCCACCTACAGATGCAGCAACTGGTATACATTTTTAACACGGCGGCCACCACGGAGCGCCGTACGATCTGAGGAGGGTGCGTAAGAAGTGGCGGCACCTTCGCTTGCAGTTGAAGGGTTGAAGCCAAGACGAAACCAACTGCAATATCACGTGTTCAGATCGAGGGCACGCTTTTTATATCCATTTTAACTGTTTAGAACGAGCAATTAGGCCCATAACTTTATTTGTGGTATATAAGAAACTATTATCAAGACCCCTAAAATAAATACAAACATGGATGTCATGAGGGAAGCCGCATTGCCATCGACCAGTCAATGGCAGGCATGGCAGGAATGGCAGCGAGCAACGCTACTAGAACCACTCAGTTGGGAAACTGCCATAGAGACTGCTCTGAAAAAGTGGCCCCAACCTGTCCACAAGAACCGAGCTAATGGCGAACATAACGCCGCCATTTCTCCCGCAGCGGCCACTCGAGGAACTGCATATTACTTTAATTTTGGCTTTCATCGGCCATTTTGGTGCCGAAACAGATACAGCGGAAGAGGTTACAGGGTGCCACCCCCTTCTCCCCAGCTGACGCGCCGCGACGTTCTACCGAAGTTAAAATGCACCTAGGTCGGGACGCGCTATCTGAAAGGACCGCTGAGGCATGGTTGTATAAAAACAATATTAATCGTGCCGCAAACCCTTGCAAACTAAAGATTATAAAAACATCACGCGCCCTTCATTTTGTACTAAACTCCAACAAATTTCATACAAAAAGAGTCTTTTCCGCTTGTTTTTACGCAAAAACGTGCTTTATAAAAGGTCAAGGTGACCACAGTACAGACAAATGTTAAAGAATGGCGCTGTTGTCGTATTTAGCTCGGTCTCAGTGGACGCCAGCGGCCCAGGTTTCGACGGCGAGTTTCCCAACTGAGTGTTCTAGTAACGTTGGCAGCGAGCGCGGTAAGCGCGGGGTTCGCCACGTCCCGCGACATGGCGTAATTGCTTTTGGTGCATATCTGTCTCCGAGACAATTTTCTTTCCGGGGCATTTGTCTCGACGGTCCTTTCTAGGTGTGTCCCCAAGCATTCCGGTGCTTCGATAGCCGGCAGTGCTGCGGTCGTCGTCGGGGGTGATGCGTGTTTTCGAGGTCGGCTACACGGTTATGCGTGTATGACCGAACTAAAACACGTTTTTCACAACCTCGCATGATTTTTGAACGAATTATCCGTTACTCAACGTGTAAATGTATGGTAATTTATGTAAATAGCGTGTTTTTCACCCCAAATATTCGCTAAATACACGGGACTTTCTAACAGTGTATGTACCCAAATAGGTGTACTAAATGTTTGCCTGGGAATTTCGCAGGACTCGCTTCAGTTGTTGATATAGGAGGCGCTGAAGCTGGCCACTTCAACAAAATCTTTCTCCGAAGGAGCGAACCGGCGAGATTTTTCAGGAACTACGCTTTCTCTTGGAATTGAAGTCAAACAATGTTTACGGCTTAAAATATTTTAAATACACAGCCAAATATTTGAACTGCTTGATTTCCAGTGAGCTTTGCTATATTCGACATGGGCGTTGAGAGAGACGCTAAAATGGGCTTCTTTACAAATCCTGACAAAAAAGAGCAAATTGCGAGTTTTTTTAATCATGTACTTTCTAAACGGAGGCAGCCTAAAGCCATATGCATTTATATTGTGTTTACTTCAAAGCAAAATTAATAAAGCGGAAATATAAAGACTTAATAATCAAGGTTAGTCACGCGTGTAACGGCGTATTCTTCGTTTTGCAGGGATGCGGAGACAAAGAGGAGACAGAATGGGGAGATGATCGGAATGGCCATATGCTTACATAAGAACCTAAACGAATTAAAATGACTTGAACTTAAGAGTCGACCGTGATATAAAAAAAAGGCTGACCAACGTCTGGATTAAAAGTTATCCAGCGGTTTTTTTCCCCTGGAAATGTCTGCCCTATTTATTTATTTATTTATTTAAATACCCTCAGGGCCAATCGGCATTAAAGAGGGGAGTGGAAGTAACAAAATAACACACAAAAAGAAACAAAAGGGCATAACGTATCATGGCAGCTCAGGACAGTAAATAATGTTTATAGCATTTCTGAACATTTGGGTATCAACAATATAAATTACGGAAGTCGGACGGTGTTCCCATTCCAAAGGAGTTTTGGGGACGAATGATTGTAGAAATACGTTAGTATTCTATTTACAACTTCCAACTTTGAGGTGAACTACAAACAAAGCGCCTTCATGTGCGCTTTCCTTGGGGTGATGAAATTCATTTTCAGGAGCGCGTCAAAGAGCGTCCCCCTGCACGTGCCATTGGCGTCAACTGTGCTGCGGTGGCATTTTGTTTTTGGCGATTTCTTTGTAGTTCCCCTGCGAGCGCGCGCTGTCGGAATCGGGTAGTACAAAAAATGCCATCACCATTGTGCTGGGCGTTAATTTTTTTTTTTTTTTTTTTTTTTTTTTTTTTAGGTTGAAACTGTGTTTGAACGGGGAGAAAACGTCCGACGTTACGTACGCCCCGTCAGAAAAAAGGCAGGAGGGACATGGCATGCAAAGGACAGAACGGCTGACGTGTCGTAGAACTTGTCGGAAAGCCCAAGATTGCCATTGGCACGCATATTCAGCATGATCGGATTCGAAAGCTGCGTCGGCCATTTTGTTACCCACTGTGTGTGGCGCCGCATCCGATTAGCCGCCAAACAATTTAGGCGTCCCGTGAATTAACGTGAGTTACGTGATGCTGTCATTCGCTGAAACCGGGCCGCATTCGGCCATTTTTTTAAGCACGTGTCGTATTGCACTTTATAGAAAATGCCCGTGCGTGTGCTTTCCCGCACAGCACTCGGAGAGCCAATAATCGCAACTTACGGAGGTAGCTCAGCGAATGACGGTGCCGAAACATATGTTTAGACCAAAAAACGCAGTCTGAGTTGTTGCATTAAGCAATGCAAGCGTGACGTTTTGCATTGCTTAATGTCACAACTCAGAGTGCGTATTTGGTCTAAACATAAGTTTCGGCATCGTCATTCGCTGAGCTGCCTCCGTAAGTTGCCGTGATTGGCTCTCCGAGTGTTGTGCGGGAAAATGGACGCACGGGCTTTTTTTAGAGTGTGATTGGCTGGCGCCATGCCGGATTGGGGTAACTTTTTAAAGTATGTGACCTCCTGACGGGCTGGCGCCAGGTTAGATTCGACCACCTCTTTAGATCATGTGGCGTGCTGACTGGCGGGCGTCAAGTGCGTTAGGTCGGATAATGCGACCCTCAAAAAAGTATCTCAAATGCTTGATGGCTAGATAAATAGCTAGGAGCTCTCGCCCAAAGGCGCTGTATTTCTGTTCGTTTGGACGTAAGTTTTTAGACAAAAACTAAAGGGGTTGCCAGTGTTGCTCAAACTGTTGTTGTAGGACCGCTCCGACCCCTTCCTCGGACGCATCAGTCATGATGCGTGTTGGGGCGTTCGGTACTGGGTGGTGGAGCATTGTATCGTTGGATAGATCAGTTTTGATTTTCTCAAATGCATGCGCTCTGTCCTCTGTCCAATTGATCTCTTCTTTCCGATTGTGCTTTGTATACAATATATCGGTAAGCGGTTGAGTTGTTGTGGCGCATTGAGGGAGGAAGAGTCTAAAGAAGTTGATCAGGCCGAGAAATTCTCGCAGCTGTTTGATGGTGGTTGGTCTCGGGAAATTGACAATCGCCTCAACCTTGTCAGGCAGTGGTGTTACTCCGCAACTACTAAGGTGGCGCCCCAAGAACGTCAATTCGGAGACGCCGAATGAGCATTTCACAGGATTAATGACGAGACCATTGTCTGTTAAGCGTGTGAGAAGGAGACGAAAATGCTCGACGTGTTTTTCTTGCGTCTTGCTTGCTACTAGAAGATCGTCTAAGTACGCAAAGCAAAAATCTAATCCCCGTGTGGCTTGGTCAATAAAGCGCTAAAACGTCTGTGCGGCATTTCGAAGCCCAAAAGGCATTCGGACGAACTCATACTCGTACAGGCCGAAAGGTGAGATTATTGCCGTCTTTGAGACGTCATTGAACACCACAAGGATTTGATGATATGCCTTGATCAAAGCAATTTTTGAGAAAATAGTTGTGCCATGAAGATGGGGAAAATCTTAAATGTGAGGTATGGGATATTTATCGGCCATTGTGACGTTATTCAAAGCCCTATAATCCCCGCATGAGCGTCAATCGCCGGGTGTGGTTTTAGGCACCATCTGTAGCGGCGAGGACCAAGAGTTTTTCGACGGCCGTATAATTCCCAGCTCCAGCATATGGTCAAACTCCTGCCTCACAATTTTTAGTCGTTCTGGTTGAGCTAATCGACGAGCGCGAGTGTGGATCGGTGGTCCGATTGTGACAGTGTGATGAGTAACGTCGAGCTTTAGAGGACGCATCACGTTGCACGGTCCAGTGAGATCAGGAAATTTGTCTAGAAGTTTGTTGTAGATGTTGTTCGGAGATGGTGGGAATGTTGGGCGGAGGTAGTGCAGTGACTATTCCTGCAGCAGTGAGACGTGTCGTGGGATCAAAGAGTCGTGAGTTTCGAATGTCCACCCAGAGTCTGAAGAAGGACAGGAAATCCGCCCCCAAGATAGGGTGATTAACATCAGCCACAAGAAAAACCCATCGGGAAATACGGGGAAACCCGAAATCAAGTGTAAGCGACTTTTGACCGTAATGCTGGACCCGTTGACTGCTTGAAGATTTGATGTGTTGTTTTTAGACGCGTTCTGTTGGGGGAACATGGTATACGCTGACTTGTGCTCCCCTGTCAACCAAATATTGTACCTTGGTGTGTTTTTCCACGAGGAAAAAGAGGTGACCTGTTGGCTTGAGCACTTGACCGGTCACCATTAGTAGGTGGTGCTCCGCTCCTACTAGACGACCTTCTAGTGGGAGTGGAGGGGTGGTGCGCTTGGGCTCCAAACTTTTTGTGGTACCAGCAGAGCTGATGTTGCCTCGATGGACTAGGTGAAGGAAGGCGCTTTGCTCGGGGTGGCTCAGGCGCATGTGAGTAACGCTGTCCTATGGCAGCCACCTGGTCCACCAGCATCGCGACGTTTTCTTGTAGGTGCCTGAGTCGGACACGAGGGGGAGGGCCGCGGCGGCGGCCGGTCGCTGGTGGACTGGACAGCTTGCATGTTGTGGGGCGCTACATCAAGGAGCTTGTCAGTTAATTCGGAAAGGTCATCGATGCAAATATTGTCAGAAGTGGTTAAAATCATGCGCACATTGGACGGCAACCGCTGCAGAAAAAGTTGACGTAGGATCGAAGTGTCCATGACTGAGGCCTCGCTTCCCAAAAGTTGTTTCATACGACGAAGGAGTTGGGAAGGTTTTCTGTCACCGAGTTCCTGAATCGTGAGTAGCTGCTGCAGCCGGCGCTGCTCTGAAGCGATTGTTCGACGGATCAACTCATTCTTTAGATGATTGTAGGGATCTTGGGCGGGGGGTTACTATGTCAAATTACTATGTCAAGTACCTCCGAGGCCTCGGTTGAAGACAGTGACGTAACAACTTCTCGGAGTTTCGTCGTCTGAAAAGTGATGTTCCGGCGAGCGAATTCTTGCTCGATCAGAGCAAACCAAAGTTCCGGGTCCGCGGCCAGAACGCCGGAACCCGTCGGGTGACTGAAGCGAGTTGTTGAGTTAACCGACGGGTTAACTCGTCCTGGTGTTGAATTGGTCGCCTTCAGCCATGTCGTACTGTGCGGTCTGCAAGACCTCAGGCGCCCAGAGTTCTGAGACCTCAGGAGTGGAGGTCGGGATACTGCGGCGGGGCGGTCTGACGGTGCTGGAGGCGTAGGAGGTCACGTCCGGGTCACCACATGAGAGATAAGCCTTTACCCCCCATTTTATTTATGTATATACATCTATCAAAGGCTGCCCATCGAGGGTTCACGGGTAATCGATCGAAAAAGGCTCCTCCACGAGGGGTGTCTCGTGAATCTTCTGCTTCTTCTTTCTCGGTGTCAAATGTTCCTACAAAACCTTTTCTTGTTCAAACTAACTCGCAACAATTGTTCTCCTAATGTAAACCAAAACCATGGTGCCAAAACCCGGGAATAGCTGAGCCAAGGACAAACAAGAAAAGACTCAGAACATCCATTGTAAGGCCTGACAATCGTCCAAGGAACTTACCGCAACGGAAATGGATCCCCTAACGCCAGCAGCTATCGATCAACTCAAAAGACGAAGAGCAATGGTTCGGTCATTGGCCACCAAAATCATTATCAAAACCGTCGCTCTTCTAGCCATGGAACCAAACCCCATCGGTGAGCTGGAATAAAAACTTAACAACTTGACAATCAAAGAAGCTGCACTGAAGGAAATTAACGACCATATTGAGAGAGCCATCACTGATAATACGCTCGAACAGGAGATGAAAACCGCTGAAGGCTACACCGAAAGAATTAGCGCAACGAAAACAAAGGATATTCAGAGATTCAGAGAGAAAGAGCGAACGATCAACAGAACGTCGGAGATCTCAACACAAGTTGGTAGATCAGGACAACAGCTCTATGCAAGTCAGACCCACGCAACAGTAAAGCATCCGAAATTAGAAATCGTTAAATTTTCCGTAGATATTCGCGGCAGGGCTTCTGGGACCAGTTTGACGTTACGATTCACAAAAATATGTCTCTCTCGGCAATTGACAAGGTCAAATACTTGAAGAGCTACCTTACAAGCAAAGCTGCTGCGGCCGAATCGACGGTTTTCAACTAACGTCTGAGGGTTACGCAGTTGCACTGCGTATTCTGAAAACAAGATTCGGGAAAAACAACTCATCATAGAAGAGCACCTGGCACGGTTGCTGACAGTAAAAACAATAAGCGCCAATCTCAAACGTCGAGAAGCTCAGGTTATTATACGACGAAGTTGAGTCTGGAGTTCGAAGTCTTGAGGCACTTGGTGTATGTTCAACCACATATGGACCAATCCTCCTAGCGGTTCTGCGAAAAACCGTGCCATCAGATCTTGAACTGGAATATCATCGAAAAACAACAGCAACATCAACAAACAAAGGCAATGAGCTAAAACGATTCTTGGGCTTCCTGAAAACTGAAATTGAAAGCCGAGAGCGGACTCAGCGTAGAAATCAAAGAAAACCAACTGCCAATTCGGATAGAGCTACTCCTGGAGGAAGAGACCGACAGACACAACACCCGCTTTCGGCAGCTATGTTTGCTACAGGAACTTACAAAGAAGAGGAACAGTGCCTGTTCTGTGGATCCTATGACCACCTAGCTGCCAACTGTTTTATACCAATGCCATTGGAAGAGAAAAAAGAAATGCTGAAAAAGAACAGTCGATGCTTTCGGTGCACGAAGCAAAACCACCGTACAAAGGATTGCAGAGGCGCAAGGTGGCTAAAGTGTGCACAATGTTCTAAAAGGCATATGCCACGGCAGTGTGCGGCCCAAGCTACAATGCTCTAGGAAACAAAAGTCCGCACAAAAAATCCAGTACAAATGAGGAGGAAGACCCTAACGAAACGGTGCTGCAGTACTCTCTAAGGGTAAGGAATACCAAGAATAGAGGGCCGAGCCAAGTCCTTCTACAAACGGCAAAAGCATGGGCACAAGGCGAACAAAACCGTGTGCTTGTCCGGCTCCTCATCGATGGCGGAAGCCAACGCCCTTTTTTTCTGAGACGAGACATCTCCGAGAAACTTCACCCGAACGTTTTGGAAGAAGAGGACTTAACGATATTCACCTTTGGAGAAGGCGCTGCAAAAGCCTCAAGGAAGTGTCGAAGAGTGCATGAAGCTATGGCTGCGCAACCAATTCAATTGAAAAAGCGTAGGAATTGAAGCCCTAAGTCCCACAGATCTGTGCTGATATCATTCGTACACCACCAGACGTCACGCGGGACATACCAGAAGACATTCTGGTTGCTGATACGTCTCTCAACAACAACGAATGTGAAAACGGAATCAGCCTGCTAATCGGAGCCGACCACTACTGGGACGTATGGAAGCGTGAATGTCTGAAAACAGGATTGATGGCCGTCGAACCATCCTCGGTTGGACTCTCCAAGGGTCTACCAGCCACGTCGACAATTGTCTCTTCAGATAACAGCGATCAGACCAGCACACGAAACACGTACACGCACCGATTGGACCAAAAAACCACTTATTTGCCACTGAATTACCACCCCGAGCAAGAGACCTTCCCAAAGGCAACAGTCCACATGATGACCGACAAGCAAGCCATAACTGGTGCAGAAACAAAATGACAAGCAGGTTCATATGGAGATTTTCACACAAAACACGAAAGCGATGAATCGACAAGACTGAAAAAGCGAGTCAGAAGTAGAAGAAAGGAACAAACGAGAATGTAACAATGTAACTAACCATATAAGAAAACATCGATTCAGGCAAACTATTTAGCGCAAGAAACAATCTTATAGACAAGACGGACCGAACAAAAAACGTAGATCAAGACGAAAAATTGGAATACATCAGCGACAAACGAGAGTTCCAAAGGAAACTAGAAAAAGGGCTTATCGCACACTTTGTGTTTTGTCTCCAGCTCGTGGATCGGCTACACGAGGTTATTCAGTTCACTTGAAGTTCCACTGGAACAGCGGATGGACGACTTGCTGGCCAAATCACGCAAAAGAAGAGTTCGCATACGGATGCCACGAGAATGATAGATATGACGTGCAACACGACATAAATGACGAAGAGATCGTCTTCGGGCTACCGACGCTTCTCTCCGGATTACAGAACGCCAACCAGACCCAAATGAATAATAAAAACATTTTCTTCCAACATTCAAATTGACAGCGATGACACATTAATTTGCTCTTCTTTTGGCGGGGGAGTGTGTTGAACGTATTATATGGAAGCGGACATCCCGATAAAGACGACCGACTACCACGGCAGATGTGGAAAACCTGCAGAGTTGAAGAGACATTCCCAGGAAGGGACGGCAAGGTTCGAACATGCAGGATTGTGCTGCCTAGTGGAGGAGAGTTCCACCGTCCGATACAGTTATTAGGCCCGCTGGAATTGTAAGAATGAGAGGGGGGGGGGGGGGGGGGGGAGGGCAGTGGAGGGGAGGGGAGGGGGAGCTTGTTGAAAAACATCGTCTATAGAAGACGAGGCAGAGGTATAGATTGACGACGAAAAAGAAGAGACGATGGCGGCTACGGCGCTCCTTCAGCAAACGGAACCATCATGTATATAATGTATATAAAACCTTTTCTTGTTCAAACTAACTTGCAACAATTGTTCCCCTAATGTAAAGCATAATCATGTTTGTTTGTTGTTGTTGTTGTTGTTTTCGGGGATCAAAAATGTATTTTTATTTAACATTCATCTCATTTGAAAACACCACCTTGGTATCACAGGAATTCTTCGATGCAATGGTTGAAAAACTGGCAACACCTGTCCCTCAAATACACAACTGGAAACATGAATTAGTGTGACTTGTAATGAGAGTGCTCAGATACAGAGATTTAATAAAAAGGTCCAATGACTGTTGCTTGCAGCTCTAGAGAAGACTCCTACATGGATCCTCTTCCATTACCGCCCCTGCCTGCCAGGAGGCTCATCGGGGGCTCGCTGAGCTGCTGCTCGTTGGGCTGCGTCCTGGGAAGCCGCGGCATCTTGACCCGCGGCTCCTGCTCCGGCACGCCCATGTTCGGTGCCCCTGCCCAGGATCGGGGCGCGGTCGAAAGGCACCAGGAACTGCGCCGCCAGGCGAGGCTGCTGGGGCGGCCTCGAGGGGCGCCCGTCAGAGTCTCTCGCAGCCGCCGGGTCGTTTGACTAGCCGCCTTTCGGCCTGCACCCGACGTCGCCGACCTTATTGGGCCTGCCCCAGGCGGGAGTCCTCATGGAATCCTTCAGGGCGGGAAAGTCCTCCTCTCCCATGGTGCGCTCTTGTCCGCCCACCAAAGGTGTCTTGTAGCACAGCAGCGGGCCCGTTCTGCTCTCCGTAATAGTCTTCAACGCGCCTCGTTTCCCTGGGGAGCGTAGTCGTGGCAGAGACGGGGACGGACAGCTGGTCGACACTGGGGGACGGATGGTACTGCCTGTTCACTGGGCGGAACGGTTTCAAGTTCAGTTGAGGCACCTCAAAAGGCAGGTCTGGATCATTCTTGGGATGCAAGTGCCTGTACTCGATGCTCATGTCAACCTTGTTAGCCTTCAAAAGGGCATTGGAGAGCTTGTATGCCAGGCGCCTGCTTTCGCCAATAGCACAGTTCTTGTTCTCAAATTCGGCACGGAAGGCACACAGCGACTTGACCTCCTGGTCGAAAAAGGCGCAGTCCAGGATGTCCTGAGCCTCCGCGTTGGAGCTAGATGGGCTTCCCGGCCACGGTCCGCAGCTTCAGCAGAAGTGTCTGCACGTTCCACACGGGGAAGTCCATCGGGATACAAGACCGCTCTTCCAGCCAGCGGAGGCACCCCTCGGCCTGGGCCATGTGATCCGGGGTGCAGAAAAAGGGTGGCAGGCTCTGGTCGTCGGGCGACAGGCGCAGGAAGGACAGCATCTCCTGCTCTTCCTTTAAAACCGCGATGGGACGGCCATCAGACGTGAGCTTGTTGTACAGGGAACCTCGACCCCGCTCCCTGTAGTCCCTCGCCATGTTCTCGTACACAGCGCGTTCTTCAGCCGGCATATTCCCCCGCACGAGGCTCGCCCCGACGCGACCGTCTTCCATCAAGCACGGTTTGTTTTGTTGCTGGAGTTGGTTCTGAATACAGTGTTGTTCTGGATTTCCTTCATGAGAAAGAAGGGCCCTTTCTTCTTCGGTGTCATCGCGAGAGAATGTCAGAGACTGCGAAAGCAAACAGCCGTCGAACAGTTCAGAGAATGACAGACAGCACCATGATTTTGCGTTACATTAGGGGAACAATTGTTGCGAGTCAGTTTGAACAGGAAAAGGTTATATATCTACATTATTTACATTATGGTTCCGTTTGCAGAAGGAGCGCCTCAGCCGTCATCGTCCCTTCTTTTTCGTCGTAGATCTACCTACCTCTTCCTCGTCTTCTATAGACAATGTTTTTCAACAAACTCCTCCCGAAATGAGCAGATGCTCAAAGGACGGCGAAGCTCTTACCCACTGGGCAGCACAATCCTGCATGCCCGAACCTTGCCGTCCCTTTTTGTAAATGTCTCTAACTCTGCAGGTTTTCCACATCTGTCGGTCGTCTGTGCCGGTATGCCTGCTTCTATACAATATATTCAACATTGTCTATTTTTAAGCTAATTCGTACACAATGTCCTGCGTCCCTGAAATTGTTCACTTAGCCGCAAAGACGACATCATTTTGGCAAAAAGCCGGCGCGTTTGCGATTCACTGTAACACGTATAGAGTCTGCGATTTAGCGAAAGAGATCAGAGAATGGCGAGCAAGACAACACTTAGAATTCGAGGACACAATTTCCTTTGGCAATTCATGATTTGAGAGGTATGAAAACATGCTCGCGTTGCACGAATTCACGAGTGACCATAAACTTTCAAGCCATAAGCTCGTGCCAGTACTCGTGATCTATAACCGCGTTCACTGCCAAAACAACCAAAATCAGCAATTTTTGACAATAAATAGATTTACGCAGGAAATCTGCTCGCCGAGTATCATGCTCAGTGTCGTAAAGCCATTTTTACTTAAAGCGTTATTTATTTCGCAGCCATTTTTATGGTAAGCAACAATAATCGGTTCTCCACCTGCTGCACAAGATGAGTGTGCGAGATTTTTTTTTTTTTTTTTAGCTTTAATTTTGATTTTTGAATAAATGGTATACATCTATGTATGTGTCTGAGTTCAGTGTTGTGTATTCGTGTGCTTACATGTGCTATGATGTATTAATAGATCTATGTCAATGAATTTCAATTTGGGAAACTTGTGTGTCTTTCTTTTTACGAGCTCACTCTCGCATAACAACGCCCCCCTGCCACCCGCCGAAATAGTCGTTTTTTTCCTTGAGGAAAGGTGGCAACCCTACCTGTGTCCCTAAAGAATGTCACCATAGGCTAGAGATTGGACACGGCATCAGCATTCGGCTAGGAATCGTGTCCAATCAGTGAGGATGCGACTCCTAGCCGAACGCTGACGCCGTACTCGTGTCTAATCTGGTAGACTTTTTTTAGTGGCGACGGAAAGCACTTCGGCTTTCTTATCTTTGGCATATATCGTACTTATAGCGCTCACTCGCGGCTTGCGGCTCGCGCGCTGGATTCAATCCCCACCCCGGCCCGTTTCGATCTGGATGAGCATCGTACCGGCGTGCATACGGTCGTGCACGTTTAGCAGTCGTACTGCACTGGCTAAATTGCCTATCTACATTGGGTAACAATGTCGCCATGTTCTGGCAGACTCCTTGCCACACGGGCACGGCGAATCAGCTCGCGATCTGTCGCGCGTGGAATGCGCTACGCCCGGAGTGTCGCGCGCTGATTGGCCGTCTGCTCAAATGTCATTCGTTGTAAATGACATCCGAGTTGCCCGTGTGGCACGGGTAAATTCCATTTACAACTAATGACATTTGCGCGGACGGCCAATCAGCGCGCGACACTCCGGGCGTAGCGCATTCCACGGGCGACAGATCGCGAGCTGATTCGCCGATCACACAAATGTCATTCGTTGTAAATGGCATTCGCGTTGCCCGTGTGGCACGGGTATAAACTCCTGCTGTATAAACAACTAACGACCAATTCGTTGTTTTCTTAGGCTCGCGCGCTCGCATGAATTTTATTAAAAGAGTTTAGGGATTTAGGCGCGAGTGCTATTCTGTCATTATATTGGTACGTGTACTTTTTGCGGTCAAAAACAACTGCCGGCAAAACGATTTTTCTTTTTTTTTTTTACATTTCGCAGTGTAATATTGTAATGCCTCCGTACTGCAATGCCTGCATATTACAATGCCTGCTTGTACTACCATGACCTCCGATGTCCCGAAGCGCGCGCGGCGCGCGCGCGAAGGCTTTTACCGTTCCATTTGAGCCGCTTCCCAGCAGTACGAGTGTAATTGCGCTGACTCCGTCGCTCGCCGCGAGGGTGCGATGTCTGCCCAGTCATAACAGAGGGGCGAGCCGTCAGCGTCGCATTTATAGACCTTTTCATTTTAGTAGTTGCCTCACCGGCGGACAGAGGGCGCTGACGCACTCGGCGCCATTAGGTTGCTTCAATTTGGTTGGTTTCGGTTTCAACGTGAGCGCGGCTATGTTGCTGTTTTACGTTGTTTTTGCTTAATTTTGTGATACTATTATTTTCCTGCTAGCACACAATTAATGAAACAGTAGTATTGAGCCACTTTGATGACTACGAGGTGCATTTTAGCTTAAATTGTGGGCTTTTTTTACCAACTCCTTTGATGTATCTGATTATGGTCGGTTGCGAAACGCCTGACTGATGTCCAGGGAAGATTACCATCGTGTATGGCCGTACCCGATGACACCAGTTTCCAGAAAAACAAACTAATGAAGAGAGTAACATGTGAATGTAAAGGGGGGAAGCATATCGACAGCTTGATCAGCAATATTCTGAATCGGCCAGAACAGATGAACTCGCGAGTTTACAACTCACTGTTTGGTTTTCGGGGCACCCAACCTTTAGTGAACTTCGCAGAATAAAACCCTTCGTGTAATGACGCAGATAATTGAAATGAACAAATAATATCGCCTCGGCCTCTTTTTTTTAATTTAGTACTCGAGCATGTTTTGACAGGCTGAGTAGGAAATTTCTTAAATTATCAATCCTGCTCAAGTACTCATAAGCAGCATTTCGCGATATTTGCCCTAGAAAATATATTTTTATATGAAAATTTGCTTACTGAGGATATGATATAAGTGACAGGCCCGTCAAATTAACTCTGGCATTTGTCTTCCGTAAAATTGGCCAAATAAAATTAAAGGGCGCAGGAGGAGAAATACCTCGGAAAGTTTGGCTGAATTCTAGCGCTAGGCACCACTTCATGGACCTGTGTGAACAAATATTTATTTCTTAGCACAAATTCGCTTTATAAATTTCGGCGTAGCCAGCCACAAAAAGTAAACCTCTATTCGCCATCGACAATCCTGGACTCAAATCGCTGTTATGCAGACGGCTCTTTTTTCTTTTTATTTGGGGGGGGGGGGGGGGGTCAATTATTGCGGATTTTAGATACTGGCAAAAGATAAAACAACGTAAGCAAAAAAAAAAAGCGTCGTCATTATTGCGCATGCGCCGAAAGCAAACCACGTTTTGGATTCGCAAATAGACACAACGTTATTTCTTTGTGCACGCTATTCTAAAACTCGCTACTGTTAAGTGTATGTGGCAGTTTCTTACGCGGGAGGTCCCAACCTTTATGTTAAGTAAATTAAGTGGAGGGCACTGGTTATCTAAATGTAATCAATAAATCATTTAAATGACTGTCGAAATGGGAGCGAGCCATGGTATACAATTTCTTAAACTTCATATGTAAACCGACCAACCGAATGTCTACGTCGCAAAAAAAGAGATTGAGAACCTCTTACACATGTAGGTGTGATATTATGAACAAACAAATCTCCTGATGTTGACGTACCTTTACTTTTAGCCTCAGATAAAATACAAGTTAAGCGTTCGTTGTCTATCTCCTCCGCGAGTTTCCTCACATAATCAAAAGAAACTGTTTTCGATATATTATGGATACAAAGAACGATACTTTCAGGAAATACAGATAGTCTCTTTGTGCTGACTATTCTTGACGCCTTGCGATCCTAAATGCGCGATATAAATATACGCGCTTTTACTGAGAATGTTCCGCCACTATTAGTAAACAAACCTCAGCAGTCGTCGAGCAGACGTATCGAACTACAGTTTCCGAAGTAAGGCAAGCAAGCGCGGTGAAACGCGACGAAAAACACGAATAGAACGCATCCGCCAAGGCGCGGAGGGGAGAGCGGAGCAGCAAGTTGAAGCAACCTAATGGCTGCCGCGTCACGTGATTCCAAGATGGCAGCGCCCATGCGGAGGGGGATGAAAAGGTCTTTAGATGTGCACTGGTACGGGCCAGACCGCAGGCCACGGGCCGGCCCGCCCCGCGGGCCGGGCTCGGGCTTCACGGCTACATTCATGAAGGGCCCGGACCGGGCAGGGGCCTTGCATTCAAGTCTGCAAGAGGGCCAAAGCGAGCCAACCCGGCCATAACTTTTTTTTTTTCTTTTTTTAGCGGCATGTTCTTTGGAAGCTTTGTTCGGGGGTTGGGAGAGGAGCCACAGTGGGGGATAAACAGATGACAAAGCACGTGTGTGTGCGTGCATGTTGGCGCCGCAATCATACCAACATTTCTCACCACCAACACGCACACACACGCGCCTACACAATGCACACCTTCGCCGGCGTAAACCACCTGTGCGTACAAATCCTTGCATCCCCAATATGGGTGAAGATGTTCCCCTGAGGGGTACTTTTCCTCAACAATTTCTCGCAGACCACTGCAAAAAACGTTTTTTTTTTTTTTTTTCTCCCTTTTTTTTTAACGGTTGTACGCAGCGAGAGTGGCTTATTTAGAACTCCGTCTTTTGTCGAAACCCGTCGCGACGTTTCCCTTCCTTTACAACTGTGACACGTGGTTTTGTTTACTGCTGCTTGTCATTTTTGTTTTTGCGTCCTTTCCGTGCGGGTTTGGTCACAGACTCACAGGAAAGGAAAATCGGGATGATTTTTCTTAACAAGCTGCCTAGGCCTGCAGACAAAAAAATTCAAGGATTGTAATAGAGAAGTGTGTACGGCCATTTCTGGTAAACAGGCATGACTATGACAGACAGGGTAGTGTATCGAAAGAAACTGCTTGAAGCCATTGCATCGCAAATTATACTGCGCGTCTAACCTAAAACTTCAAGGGTTGGAATCTGCAAATATACCAGGTTGGAACAGGGGCGGATCCAAGGGGGGACGACGGGGTTGACCGCCCCCCCACCCCAAATAAAGTCGACCCCCCCCCCCCCCCCCTCTCCCCTTCTCGGAGGGCAATTTGCCATGGGTGGACCCCCCGGTGCACAAGAAAGAATGGGAGAATAGTATCTTTACAAATTTTCCGCCCCCCCCCCCCCCCCCAAAAAAAAAAAAAAAAAGAAACGGAGTTCTGGATCCGCCCCTGGGTTGGAATAAGGTTGGAATTTATAAATAAACCTGAGTTCTTTTTCTTGAGATCCGATTGTTTGTTTGCATTTAAGTTACATCAAAATGTGCATAGCGGGATACGGTGGTCTGTGCTGCGAAATCATGCATTGCGAGGTGGCCGTATCTCACCATCATAAGTTTTTCCCCAAAGCTTATAATATCATACAAACGACAGTCTGTAAACAGATTCAAACGCGAGTCACCACGAGATCTGAGCTTCGAATGCCGCACGGCAACGAGCTCAAACTTCAAGGAGACAATTGGCACGCGGCATTTGAACCACGGACATCGTGGTGGCTGATATCTGCAGACTGTCTTTTAAGGTACTTCTAGTAGAAGCAGACACCGCGATACGACCCGCAAAAATTGCGTAATAAATATTAAAAATATTAAGAGAACGTCACCACGGACTTCACTATTGGGCAGAAGATCGATCTATAGGGGGCGTTTTATCGAGCTTCTTGTCCACACAGCGCGGTGTTTACTAACACAGCAACCTAGCATCGTCTGGGCACGAGCGCTTCGCTTTGACCAGTGCTTTGGACGCACGAGGAGCGGCCTTTGAATCGTCATCTTCGATTTCTCTGATCAACAACAAACAATAAAATTAGGTTTTTGTCCACACAGCTGCAGCATGCCGCTAGTGGCGTGACCTGTTCGATCTCCTCCCCAATATACATGCCTTGCACATACGTCGCATGATGACGTCGAACACCGCTATCTACCATGCTGGTGGTTGACTTTACGGCCCTTCGCAGCGAGAGCAATGGTAAACTGCGCCGCACTCGGCTGTAGCAATTACCCCGTATCCCGACGATCGTCCGATCGTTTCGTCGGCATGCCCCGCGAGACAGAGTAGCCGTCAAGTTGAAAGTACGAGCGGCAGGAAAGGGATGCGGCCGCGGATTTTCGAGTTTGCGGGACGCATTTCATAGCGGCGAACGACGGCACTTTTCCACCGTTGTTTACGTTCGCGCTCGCCTTTGCATCGGCTTTTGCTCGTTCGTGGCCTTCGTTACATAACGCCGTTTCCACGCTTCGAACGCACCTTCGGGGCTCCCGGCCGAATCCGGGCGAGTGTCGCGCCGCGAGCCCGTCCCGACGGCGATCGGTCGGCGGCGGCCCCCGTGTGCAAGCTCGCCGAGCCGCCGCCGCCGGGTCATCGGTTTGTGCCGTCCGCGAGCCGGTATTGCAAGGCGCGAAAGTATGCAGGCGAGCCGGTTACGAAACATCATAATATAAACCCTGAGACAATGAGAGTTGCCTTGTCCGTTATTTGATTTATAATTTATCCTTGTCTCTTACCAGTATTTCGCAAAATCGTAACAATTTTTCTACAAGCGACTTCTAGAGCCGCTCGTCAAATTATGAAGCGCGCAATTAAGCTTTTTTTCTTTTTTTGGCGACACGGCAGCCCTTCGCGTCAAAACTTTGTCGGCGGAATTCCGAAACTATTGCTCACCTTATGGTGTACCGCAGGAAAGGCTACAAGCGCGAGCTCCTTACTCTGGGGCACATCTCGGCGGCACAAGCTCTCGTGCACTAAAAACAGCTGCCAACGTTATGAGCTCGCGCTTCTAGCCTTCGCTGCGGTACAACATAATGTGGAACGGAGTATAGCGCAATCGCACCAGTGACGAAAAATTCCGCACGTACTGAATAAACGTTATCATCGTAAGCTCAGCACGTTTTTCTAACTTCACGGTATTTTTGTTGCAAATATGGTGCATGTTAGCGGCATCCTACGCCTTGATAAGCGCACCCGCGCGGTGTGAAGTCAACCACCAGTATGGTGCGAGGCACTGTACTGCGAGGCCCCGTCCTTCCCTTGCGTGACGTCACTTGCAAAACCTCGTGCTCAGGCTCAAGAAGCTACGCCAAACAACGTGCGGCGATAAAGAACAAAAACATATATGCAGCATGATTATTTTTATTTAGGGAAATCCGAATTTTTTTATGTACGGAGCTAATTTTTTTCTGGAGTTTTATACGCGCTACAGATTGCAGACAAATGTATCAAAAGGCGCGCTTGTAGAGCTAGCCGCAAATGTCCAGATGAATATCTCAAATTAAGTAATTCAATAAGCATCACAACTTGTCTATCTAAGTCCCCAGAGCAGCTGTTTCACCGTTCTGCCGCAATACACAAAAATTTGTAAATAGAAGTTGCAGTAACTCGACGTAACAAGACTTTTTCTTAACCCTTCTGCCTCGCACCATGCTCCCATGCTGTCGATGACTGGGTTGGGAGCACTAGTGCCACTAAATAAGCTACGCTTATTTAGTGGCTCTAGGGAGCACCTCTGGCACCTCCACGCGGAGAAAAGCCGCCTCCTTCTTTTTTTTTTTTTTTTCTGATTGCGCCCTTTCGCACGAATAGGGCCTATTCACTGGATGCCATATTTGTGGGTGCTGTTTAGAGCGCATGCTCAGAATGAGCTCACGTTAATAAGCTGTTAAGACCGGCAACCTTGACGGTGTGGAGTGCACGTTGCAAAATAACTGTGGAAGTTCGCCATCAGCACGAGCTCGCCAATCGCGCACACAGCTATGGCCGCCAGCGAATACCCTATGGGACGGTCGGAGAAGCGCTCGCGCGCCGCTCGCGCGCTTCGGGATCTCCGGGGTCTCGGAGGCCATGGTACTACGTCTTTAGTTTCCCTCAAAGTCCACTCACGGCGTTCACGGCCGTTAAAAGAGTTTAAAAAAAAATTATTTTAGAAGCCAGCCGAAATAGCGAAGGACCAAAAAATAAAATGAGATTTCAAAATAAAATGAAGAGAGCACTGTGAAATCAAGTGGCTGAATGGTCGTGTACCGCCGCTATCAGTAGTATCTATGTACAAACACAACACAGGTGGCGCAGCCCACCGCCCGACTCAATGCATCCAGCCGGCGTTCATTTATCCACACCTCCATGCTAGAGCAGCCTAGAGCGGCACGCAAGCAGTGCAAGCAAGTGCTGGCAAGGTGTGCTGTGTGTGTGCGTGCGAGTGTCCCATGAGGGAAGATCGGCGAGGGGTACGATGTATTCGGTTTCTCGAATTAAATTTTTAACTTCCCTCGATTAACTTGGTACTTTCGCGTGTGCGAACGTGCAGACATCCCGCCGAGTAAGTAATCTGTCTGCTTTAGTCTCCCACGAGCGAATTGTACAAGGTTGCACGTCTGGTCCGTCGCCATGTCGGCGAGGGCGATGTTCACGTCTGTTTTGGCTCGGGTGTAGCGATACCTTGCCATCGGGAGTCGGTGGGAAATCGGTGCGCTACGAACGGGTCGGAGAAAGGCCTTGCTAGGAGGCAACTCTGCGTGCGACAACTGTATCGTCGGACGTGACGAGGTCGCCGAGTGAACCTTACCGGTCTGTTTTGTCCTCTACTTCAAGCGCTATGGTGAAGTTCTACGAGCGGAGGGACACGTTCAAGTTCACCTGGGACCAAGTGGCGCAGGGCTTCTGGGCCAGGTACCCCAACCCGTACAGGTAAGAGCCGAAGTTGCGCTGTAGCTCACAAAGGCCGGTGCGTGCGACCATTCGCCCGTCCGAACAGAACTGGAGAGGGGGCGCCAAGGGCGCTTTCTGGTTCAGTCTTGACCTTCGCACACCGTAATCGTGCTCGTTTCTCCGAGAATATTTTTTATTCGACTTCCTGGAGCGTCATGGCTTCGCCGTTACGAAGTGGTCGGGGCGTGTTTCAACTTGTTGCTAGCAAGTTTCGGAGCAAGCAGAGCAGGCCGAATTGATGTGCTCGTAATGCCCCTCATTGGCTGGCTACAGTCGCGTCAAAGCTAGCAGACAGTTTTTCGGCGCATGCCTTGCCCAGATATCCCTGCCCCCCATCTGCCCCTTTTTCCACTGCAAGCAGTTGCAGTTCCTTTTGTCGTTTTGAATTCCGCAGACTCACCCCAAAATTAGCAATGTCTGCCATCATTTTTACATTAAAGAATAGGGGTGTGAAAGTATTAAATTTTTGAAATATGAATCGCATACGAATAGTTATAATTACGACGCAATTGTGGACTGGAATGGCCTTCCCGGTGACATCGCAGCCATCGAGGACTCCGCCGCATTTCGCGAAGTGATTCAGCAATATTGTAATACCCACTCCCCTCTCTAACGCCTCACGGCCTTGAGGGTATTATAAATAAATAAATAAATGAACTCCCGTGGGCTGGGTTAAAATAAGGCAGTATCTATTCTCCCGGCAGCTGGGAGAATAATTTCCCCGAAATTCTACCGGAAGTCTCCTTGCATTGACTGTCTGAAATTATGTAACAACTGCCTGTAGAATACCGACTTTCTTATTCTTTCGGCATTTCAGGGGAACACGTTTCATGGACAACTTATTCTGGATACATGTTTTATGGACACACATTTCATCAACACTCGTTATGCGAATAGCACGCTGTAAGGACATTCCGTTGCAGTGAATCACTGGGACACGAGTTAACCTACTTGCCCCCGCCCCTCCCCCCCTGTTCTCGCCACTTTGCAGCAACAGTTTGCGGCATCAACGTAGTGCAACACCGGATGCACAACTCTATGTAATTGAATAATTTAGCTTGAAGATTAAATTTTCATGAAGGAACGTAAACTAGAGCCACAGATTACAACATTGCCAATAGCATGATCTGAGCGCGAAGCTGTTATATCTGTGTCACTGAGCCTTGCTCACCTGACTCGAAAGCAAAACTAGTGCTTGCAAGTGCATTCTGAAATATTTGGCAAGTTTCGAATATTGGTAGCATGTCGAATATTCTAAAAATACTGAAGGCTTAGTTTACCAATCGAATACAAATATTGGATTTGTATTATTTGATTTATATTCGAAACTTTGAAGATTTTCCCACCCCTGTGTACAAACCATTCACCTCCTGGCATTGCATGCTGCCAAATGTGTGTTGTACAAGGAGGGAAGCCGTGTGCATTGTACCAATTTTTGCAGTGTGCCTGTGTTACAGATGTAGCCAAGTTTGTGCTGTTAACAATCCCACTGCCAGCATGAGGATGCATTTATAATGCCATTTGCTATTTATAAAGTGAAACCCATATTCTCACTTGACAGTAGCCAGCAAATGACAAGATACTGATGGCATATGTTTTTTGGCACTGCATTGCTGGCCGCCGGCAAAAATATACATTTGGATATATTACCGGCAGCTGCCGAGGAATAGTCCGCAAATACTTATTACTGGCAGTATACTCGCGGGATTGAGGCCAGCTAATTAGGGGGCATCACCAGTACAGTGTTCTGGGCTCTTGTGCCATCTGCTGACACAATAGATGCATGTACATGTGCAGCAGAAAGAACACCTGCTCTAATTGAAGTGACTCGAGTGTATACTTTTTCTTTTCTTTACTAGGTTTTTTTTTTCTTTTTTTTTTGTCTATTACACAATGAGACATGCTTGATTGCATACTGACTTTCCTTTATTTGTGCAGTTCAAAATAATCCAAAACATTGTTGGCCCCCTTCAAATGGACCAGTATATAGTTGATTATTGCTAATAGGTAATCCTTTTTCCTCAATATTGTTGAGGGGTGACAGTGCACGCATCATATCCACCCGCAGAAAAACGGTAATTGACAAGGAAAGAGTAATGTGGTCCCTGTAAATAGTCACTTAAAATAAAAAGCGTATGTGAACAACAGCCCACATATGTTCCATGCTTGATGAGCAGGAAGAGTATTCTGAGTTCTGTTAGTCAGAGTAAAAGTACGGTGAAACTGGGCCTCATCCCACCATTGAATTTAGCCTCGAAGTGCAGCATTGGGGTGCACACCTGCCCTCTTCCCTTTCAGCACTCATGTCCTGACGGAAGACATCGTCAGCCGCTATGTGGAGGGCGGTAAACTGTTCACAAAGCGCCTCCTCACAAAGACCAACCCGATGAACCGGCTGCCGAAGTGGGGGGAGCGGTTTGTGGGCACCAAGTCGGTGCGCATCGTCGAAGAGTCGGTTGTGGACCCTCGTAGCCGAACTCTGGTCACCTACACACGCAACATAGGTCTCCAACACATCATGGTGAGTGGTGGTTCCAAGACTCTCTGGGCCGTAAAAGTTATCCCAGAAAAGTAATTCAATTGCTGCTAGCGCAGCTGGGATGTAGTCTAGTTGTCATCAACTCAAGTTCTCTTACAGCTTTATTTTGTCTATCAGAATGCACCCCTGTCTTTGCTGGACCTCCATTCCCTTGCATTTTTCACGTATGTGTGAGAGGGATGGGGGGAAATAGTGTCACATTCTACAATGGAAATAAGCACCATCTACCATTAACAAACATCAGCGTGGAGCCATTAGAAAGCTGGCAAGTTTCCAATATTTTCAGTCAGTATCAAGAACAAGCTGGTAGGAGTTCTTAGTCTGCTGCATTTTCAGCTATTACTTGCAGCATAATTATGCTTGCTTTAAAGTCAACTTGAAGACGGGAAGTTCCTTTCAGAAACAGGCGGCAAACATGACCTCTGTCCTTCCGACATTCTTTGTTATTGCCCTCAGTGGAAAATGGTCCTGTCAGTACCAAGAAATGGGAGAATAAAGTTAACATGAATTATTATTGTAAGTTCTATTGTTGTTGCTGTGGTTTTTTTTTTTATTTAGAAGGTTAGCACATTGATGAAATTATATGGTAGTGAAAGGATAAACATGGAGACGGACACAATGTGTCTTCCGTGTGTCGTCGTGTCCGTCCCTGTATTTATTCTTTCAGCAATGTATCAATCTTTTGTTGTTTCTTATGAATTGTCAGAGTACCCTATACCCTTGCCCTTGTGACACCAGCACCAGTAGAAGCCAGCACCAGTAGACTCTTCTCTATGGTCATGCACCCTCTCGAAAGGGCCTTGTGCCTGAACCGCCCGGTTGACACCGTGGCATTTGTTGTCTGCTCCCCACAGTCAATCGAAGAGAAGTGTGTCTACCGGCCGGCTCCAGACAACCCGAAGCACACGGTGGTGGAGCGCAGAGCCTGGGTTTCCTCTTCCATCCTGGGCTTCTCGTGCGCCATCCAAGCATTTGGTGTGGAGCGCTTCAAACAGAATGCGGCCAAGGCCTCCAAAGGCTTTGCCTACGTCCTGGAGCGCATGTTTCCAGGGACCCATCCCGCAGACAAAGAGTGGCTTCGTTCCAAGCTGGCCACGGAGCTTGCCAAGGCCAAGGCGGTGCCACTGGTGGCTGCCGCCGGCTACAACAACAACTAGCAGCAGCCCACAAGGGTTGCCCGGCACTGCCAGAGTACTCTTTACTGCTGGGACTCGATTTTGAGTGGTTAACAGGGAGGGGGGGGGGGGGGGGGGGGGGAAGCCATTTGATGCTCTTGTGCCAAGTAGAGTGTAGCATTCCACTGAAAGCTGACACAATGTGCTGTAACTGCCGGAGCAATGTTTGATGGGAAATGGATGCTTTATTGGAATCGGTGCCTTCGTGGGGCACACGCAGGAGTTGGGATGGGGGTCACTGTTTTGTCTTTTGTTTGTATGCCATTTGTTACTGAGACTGTTGTGTATAGCAGCCGTGTATAATAAAATTGCTGTATTTTATGGGCGTACAGTTAACTCATTGTCCTGTCTTTTTTCTTGATGACTGGGGAAGGGCGATTTGACTTTTACAGACGGTGGTGTTATGAACCATGTGCACCTCTTCACGGATAAGTAACTTCGGCAGATTATTGGTTCTGATCTTTCTTTTGTATAAGCCAGATGAAGCAAGAGGCACAGTACCGATTAAACATCTTTACGATCATGGTAGAAACTGCACAGATTAGATGAGGGCGAAGGAGGAGGACAAATAGGACCAAGTGACGTCCACTACCTCCGTTCTCATTTGATCTGCACTGTTTCTATTTTGAACGGATTCCAACTAGACCCACTTTCCAGCCTCTGTGTTTTTGCTTGGTTTATTTGATGTTACAAAGGCAGCTAAGCTCGTAACAGTGATTTCAAGAAATTTTGAGGTAGTGAGGTCCTCAGATATGCTGTGCTGGGGGAGGGGAATGAAGGGTCATTATGAAAGATTGTGTGTTTATATATGTAGCTTACTTCAGGTACGTGGTATGGTGTACTTGCTACTTGAAGTACACAACCCCTCATACTCGTACTTAAAGTGCTTTTTAAATTAACTTCACCCAACAATGCCTAGAAGACGCACGTAGCACAAAATCGCAGTGCACTCTGCTCTTGATTGAATGAGTCGGCGGATGAGCATGAGACTGCAAACGAAGTGAGGGGTGGACAGGGTGTTTTGCAGTTGTCCACCTTCGATGAAGACATTATCTTGCATATTCTAAACAATCACACAAAATGTAAATAATTTCATTTTATTTGCATTTTTTTGTGGAATGGGGATGTGTAATTCGTTTATAGTTATTTATATGTGTATTTTGGTGGGTGCATAATGAGGCCATATGCTATTAACTAAAACAGCCTAGCATGGTAAGTTTCACTGTTGAAGTGCATGTAGTATGGCAGCAGCAAACAGTGTGCCACTTACTCTACTGGTGTAATGTCGACAACTGCACCGACGCCGTACCGGGCTGAGCAGACTAATTCAGTGGAAAAGGGAGTGAAAGAGGCAGAAAGAAAAGTGTAGGAGGTAAGAAGGCAGGAAAAATCAGGTCTAACGTGAACAGGACATAAGAAAGGAAATGTGACAATTATTCACTGAGAATCTTTACTAGGTGCTTGAGGCGAGAACGGGAGTTTGGAGTACGAGGAGGTATAGGGCTAAATTTCAGGAGACGGACATTATGTCCAACGTTACTAGAACCCTCAGTTGGGAAACTCGCCGTTGAAACATGGGCCGCTGGCGTCCACCGAGACCGAGCTAAATATGACAACAGCGCCACCCTTTATCATTTGTCTTTACTGTGGTCCCCTTGAACTTTCGGATGCATGTTTTTGCGTAAAAACCAACGGGAAAAAACTCTTTCTGTAGCAACTTTTATTGAAGTTTAGTACAAAACAAAAGGCGTGTGATTTTTTATAAAAGCTCTAGCTTGCAAGGTTTTGCAGCACAATTAATATTGTTTTTATACAAGCATGCCTCGGCGGTGATTTCAGGTAGCGCGTCCCGACCTAGGTGCATCTTAGCTTTGGTAGCAATTCGCGGTGCGTCCACTGGGGAGACGGGGATGGCACCCCAGTCCACCGTGTCTTAGGGAGCCTACATACTCGCCGACTAGTCGGCGAGTATGTAAGTTCCCTACCGTGTCTGTTTCGGCGTCATAATGGCCTATTAAAGCCAAAATACGTGCAGTTCCTCGAGTGGCCGCTGCGGTAGAAATGGCGGCGTTGTGATCGCCATTAGCTCGGTACGGTCGGTGCCAGTTTTTCAGAGCAGTTTTTATGGCACTTTTTTTAACTGAGTAGTTTAGTAACGTTCTTCTGACCGATCGAAACTGAATCTTCTTTTCGTTTGTAGTTTCGGTTTCAATATCAAAAATTTTTATTTTGTACTTTAATTCTAATTTAAAATTGGTTTATGGTTAATGTTAGAAGTTTACGTTGTTTAACTTAACAGTGTCTAATAATTTCTTTTTCGACACGGTTGCATAATGTCGGGCCGCCAACCTCAGACTCGATGCGAAATGTCAAGCTTCAGCGCTGACGACATCGACGATAAGCAACGTCACGGCTTGTTTCATGGGTGGTTCGGTGGCTCTTGCCGAGAACTCTGCGGCGATTTCCTGAAACGTGTCTTGAAGTAAATATTGAGTTGGTGAGTGCCTCGTAGAATGTGAGCGCAGTGCTCACACTAAACAGTCAAACGAAGTGTACGGCCCGTTGTCGCTTTCATAATGTCTCTGAACATACGTGAGAAGCAGATCGCTGCTCTGAAGCAGATGCTGAACTTCAATGTTCCTCAGACAAAAGGAGCCTTTGCTGAGCCGGTCTGGAAGCTTCTAGTGTACGACCGGTGCGGACAGGACATCATATCGCCGCTGTTATCTGTGAAGGAGCTGCGGGACATGGGCATGACGCTTCACATGCTGTTGCACTCCGACAGAGATCCCATTCCAGAGGTACCAGCGATCTACTTCGTCGCACCGACTGCCGAGAACGTCACGCGAATATCCCAGGACTTTCGCAATGAACTGTACGACCAGTATTACCTCAATTTCGTGTCGCCCGTATCACGACAGCACCTAGAGGACCTGGCATCGGCGGCGCTGCAGGCGAACTGCGTTGCCAACGTCTCCAAGGTGTTCGACCAATACCTCAACTTCATCACCCTGGAAAACGACCTGTTCTTGTTGAAGCACAACGATCGGGACGCGGTGTCCTACTACGCCATCAACAGGGGCGACGTGAAGGACACCGAGATCGACAGCATCATGGATAATATCGTCGACTGTCTCTTTTCGGTGTTTGCCACTCTGGGCACAGTGCCCATCATCCGCAGTCCCAAGGGCAACGCCGCCGAGATGGTGGCCGAGAAGTTGGACAAAAGGATGCGCGAGAACTTGCGCGATTCTCGAAACAGCCTGTTCCTGGACACCGCACATGTGGGCGGCCAGTTCAGCTTCCAGAGGCCACTCCTTGTGGTCCTTGATCGTAACATGGACATGGCGACGCCGCTGCACCACACCTGGACCTACCAGGCCCTCACTCACGATGTCCTCGATTTGAACTTAAACCGGGTTTCCCTGGAAGAAGCTTCATCCTCACTGCCGTCCTCGGAGCATGTAGGTGCCAGGCCGCGCAAAAATAATAAAACCTTCGATCTGACTCAAGCCGACAAGTTCTGGCAGCAACACAAGGGCAGTCCTTTCCCGACGGTGGCTGAAGCGGTACAAGAGGAGCTGGAAGCATACCGCGCTCAGGAGGACGAGGTGAAGAAGCTCAAGGCCGCAATGGGCCTCGAAGGGGACCGCACGGACGAAGCGATGACAATGCTGTCTGACAACACGGCAAAGCTGACTTCGGCCGTCAGCTCATTGCCTGAGCTGCTTGAACGCAAGCGGCTCATTGACATGCACACGAGCATTGCGACGGCCATTTTGGAGCACATCAAGGCCCGTAAGCTTGATCTCTACTTTGAGACTGAGGAGAAGCTGCTTGGGCGGCAGGCACTCGACCGTTCTCTGTTGGACCTCATCAACGACCCTGAAGCTGGAATGCCTGAGGACAAGCTGCGCGTGTTCCTCATGGCTTACGTGCTTGGTTTGGATGGAGCGCTCGAATACGAAGAGGCGTTGGAGAGAGCGGGCTGCGACCTGCGGCCTCTGCGCTACCTGCGTCGATGGAAGGACTATGCTCGCGTCACGGCTCCGCAGCCCTTGGGCTCTTACGGCGGCGGCCCTCGCACAGTGGGCATGTTCTCGAAGCTCATGAGCCAGGGCTCCCAGTTTGTCATGGAGGGCGTCAAAAACTTGGTAGTGAAAAAGCACAAACTGCCCATCACCCGGTTGCTGGACGCTCTGATGGAGCTCAAGTCGCTGCCGGAGACCGATGACTACCGCTACCTGGATCCCAAGCTGCTGGGACGAGCAGAGGCTCGGGCACAAGCACCATTCCAGGAAGCCGTCGTCTTCGTTGTTGGCGGTGGCAACTACATAGAGTACCAAAATTTGGTAGATTACACCCGGGGCAAGTCAAAAAAGGTGGTGTATGGCTGCACGCAACTTACCAGTGCAGCGCAGTTCCTCGAGCAGCTGGCGCGGCTCGGTGCAGAGATAAAATGAGTAGCTCTGTCCAGAAGTATGCTGCCAAAGCGGCGTGCTATTAATATACACGAAGCACACTGGCAAAGGCGGTAGCTTTGGGAGAAAAGGGAAAATGAATCAGTTACCTATGAACCAAATAAATGAAAAGACCGGCAACTCTTTTCTTGCTTCTGCAGTAGATGTGCCCACTATCAAACGGCAGGAATCTGGCTGCGCTACGACGGATGCATCCCAACTGCACACTGAAGTAGATAAAACAATTCTTAGTTGAATTTTGTAGAACAACAGATTTTTGTGTTTAGAGTTCAAAGGCTGATGACTAAGAAGATGGTTACTCTACCAGCTTATGTTGGTCAGGAGAATGAATGTCGTAGGCCAAACATTTTTGTAATGTGGTATATGCCAATCTGATAAATTTGTCGGTTTCTTGGGTTCGTGAAAAGTTCTAATTACGGAAGTGTGTCAAATATTTTTAGCCACCAGTTTTGTTGCAACCGGTCTATCCAGAGCTGCTTCAGTGCTTGAGAGGCTGACAGTTACGACGGGAATTTGTGTTTGGAATGTGAATATGTCACGTTTCTTACATTTTGTTAGTTGGAAGCTTGTTGGAGGGTTGCTTGTTCAAGGTTGGTGCCAAAATGAGCACTCCAGCTACAAGGCGCTATTCCTTTGCACCAGATGACAGGACTACGGACAGCAGCAGCTGGCTTGTAGATCTGCAGTTGGACAACACTCGTTTGCATTACCGAAAAGCGATTTTCTCATACTTGGCTTCCTCGCAGGTTCCATTCGTTTTTGGTCGAGATTTACGAGTACATTTAGATTACGATTCCATAATGCGCTGAGATCACCACCCCCCCCCCCCCCCCTTCTTTGCTGGAAAGAGGCAGGTGCACTAAACCACTTTCTGCGATAGTCTATGGTCATAACTCAATTTATGGCCTTCAAGGATCCTGAAACACCAAACATTACGTTCATGCGTGACCGATTTCTTTATTAAAATTGGTATCGAAGATAAATTGCCTCGGAAATATTGCTGACACCAGAGGGCGCTGTCCGACGAGGAGAAACAAAATGGCTAGGTGGCGTAAGCTACCGCCCGATCCAAAGGGCTCAGCCGTATTCATCCATCCATCCATCCATCCAAGTCCTTAAAATTCCTTGATGTATTAACGTTTCACAAGCAGTGTGAAATGCACCGAAGGCCAGTGCCCCCTGCGGCTCTTGGAAGCAAACGGAGGTGGAGAACTCGCTCATAGCACGTGTCTTGCGTGTTTGCTCGACAATGGTTGGCGGTACTTTTAAAGGGGGAGGGGGGGGGGGGGGTGCAACGATTAAAAGAATTTGCATCTCATCATTTTTACGTTGTTTATCGTGTCCGGATAGAGAAAACATCTTCGTTAAAAAATGTCGCGATTCCGCTGCATAATCACAAAGCATTAGTCAAGCTTTTTCCCCCACTTAGCCGCGAGTGGCAGCCGAAGGAACTACGGCGATAAGCTTACGTGACTTTGCTCGGCTCTAAGCTGCAGCATAACGCCCGCTAATGTCAGCAGAGAGAGGGAGAGGAAGCTTCCTCGTAGAAAGCACACGGGAACCTACACGGCACCCCGAATTAAGTCACTAGGAGGGGGACCAGGTGTGACCCTCAAGACTGGGAGTGAGTTGAGGGGTGCCAGGAATGTTAATATTTATCTTTTTTTTTTTTTTTACAGAACAACTAGGACATGCACGCGAAATTGGTTTTCTTATCTTTACTTCAGATGTGTCGGAGGGCAACTTCCACAAATTTCTGACTAAGTCCAAAAATCGTTGCACCCCCCCATTTAAGGAATGCAAAGCACAAATTTTATCAAAAGGCTTTACTTCTCATCCGACGGCGCCCTCTAGTGTCTGTGATAGCTCCGAGGGGTTCAATCTTTCATACCGATTTTGGAGAAATCGGCCATGCATGAATAGACCATCGCAGAAACTGGTTTACTGCCCCTTGAAAGACACTTTCGTGATTCCTATTTGCATTTGCCAGGTTCAGGGCCTTATATAGGAGCTGTTGGAAGCCATTGTTCTCCTCTACAAAGTTTAGGATGCTTCAGTTAAGAACGGAGGGTAACATTTTTATGTAAAAACAATTGCCTTTGCAAGGAAAAAAAAAAAAAAAAAAGGTGGCACTTTTCAAAAGTTGTGCTTAAAGGTTGCACAATATCCTTAGTTTGACAAGAAATGTTTTCTTATGAACAAAGTTGACCCATTTTCTGGCAAAGAGAAGTTTGAAACATATTAAATATAAAGACCAGGGGAATAGCAAACTTGCCATCGGTATTCAACAATGATGTTCTAGTTGTGCGCAAAAATTTTAGGCAGTGCATACATGTCTGCAAATATGGATTAAATCTTCTGAAAGGTTTGGAAGAAACCCGGTACCCATTGGCCAGTCGAGAGGCAAATTACAGTAACTCTACTGTTGTGTGAAGGTGGCAATTTTTTCACTTTTTCTAAAAAAATACACAATGATCCAGGTGGCTTTAGCCAATGATAAAATTTAATTTAATTGAAGACTATAGATCAAGCTCCATACAAAACATTAACAGTGTAGAGATGAAAAAATGTTTGGGAGATACCTGATAAAAGCTTTCACTTTTGCTTCAACCACCAGACAGTTGGTTTTGATTGGCAAGCAGCACCGAGATTATGATACTAATGGTATGCCACATTTGTGTATTTTTCACAAGTGAATGAACTTTACAACCTTGACATAGGAACCTCAAAAAACAAAGTTGCTGGGGATAGCTCTTAACGGAGTAAAATACAACATTCAAAGTACTCTCCTTTGTGGTTCGCCGTCTGTGGCCAACTAAGTACACCATGCTTGCTCACGCTACCACCACTGCTGCTTGCGGCTCCTGGGCTAGAAGCCGTTTCAAGGCATCGTAATGCAGTCTTCCGGCTTTGGCAATCACATTTTATACAGTCGCCACAATGAACAAAGCTTTTGTACTGAAGCATGCATATCACAGCTACTATGTGATACCCCACAAGTAAGGGAACAGCTACAATGGGGGAGGATTTATAAAGAAGCTCAACTTTAGAATGAAGACAGCTAACTTAAAATTAATAATAGTTTGGCAAAAAAAAAGTGAATAGATTGCCGACGGTACCTCGACCGAAGCGCATTCACAATTCGGGTAATATCGCACAAATGTACAGTTCGCAGTTGGCAGCGCGACTTCACCATTATTTCAAGAGCAGCCTCCAGAGCTCGGCGTCAAATGTTTTTTTGTACAAAGGAAACAAAAATCGCGTCTATGCCGTGACCCAACTGCAGCAATGTATGGTGACTGCTGCTTTCCGAAGCATTCCAGAGAAGCCAGGACGGCACACAGGTGGCAGCAAGTTCAAGCCTGCTTGGGCTTCTTGGCAGGCGTGGGCTCCTCTTCGTGCTGCTGGAAGATGGGGCGCGGCTGCGTCGAGGCGTAGGCCGGCGTCACCCAGTAGGGCTTGTCGGCGGCCTCCTTGGCGTACTTGAGGATGGCCTCCCGGGGGTCCACGTTGTCGTCGACGCGTTTGGTGATGCCCAGGTTGCGCACGATGTACGAGGAGAGCGTGTTGCCGGCCGACGCGATGCGTCCGCCCTGCCCAGGCCCGGTGACGGGGAGCTCGGGCCTCCGCGACAGGACGGGGTCCTTGCGGGCCTTCTCAAGCCGCTTGCGCGTGCTGCGCGGCCGCTCCTCGCGGAACAGCGGCAGTGCGTGGGGCGTCAGAACCTGGGCCTGGGTGAGCTCGTGGGGCGCGGCGCGGACGCGGGGCAGCTTGGAGGCGCACAGCATGGCGCCGTGGTGACTGTGGGCCGGGTCGTAGTGCAGCCTGAGCTCGCCGCTGGACAGGCCAACGAGCAGCTGGTTCAGCCGAGGGTGCCAGAGGAGGCGCGCCACGGGGGCCGGTTCCCGGCGGCGCAGCACTTGGCGCAAGGTGTCCCGCTCGAAGAACACGAGCTCCCCTACGCCTTCCGCGTTAGAGGTGGCTGTGTACAGGAGCCTGTCGTCCGGACTGAAGCCGCAATCCGTGCCCGGGTACAGGTTGTCCAGGCCCTCGAAGGCGTGGAGGGGCGCAGCCCGGGCCGCGCGGAGGTCCCACAGTTTGAGCGTGTCGTCGCAGCCGCGCGAGGCCAGCTGCCGGCCGTCCTGCGAGAAAGCCACGCACGAGATGTCCGAGCCGCGGCGGTGGGCGTCGCGCAGCGCCTGACTCGGGTGCACCAGCGTGCGTCGCTGGTCCCAGAACTGGAGTGAGCCGTCCTGGCAGCCCGCCACCAGCAGCTGCCCGTCGCGGCTGAACCGGCACGTGGACGGGATGGCGCGCAGACCGCCCTGCTGCTTCGTCTTGACGAGCGCCTTGTGACGCAGGGGCTGCTGCACGTTCCACAACCGCAGCGTGCCGTCGTTGGAGCAGGTGAGGAAGTCCTCTCGGGTGCGCGGGTGCCAGCAGCCGTAGTTGAGCATGGCTACGTGACCTTTCGTGCGCGCCATGTCCGTGATGTACTGATCCCCCTTGACGCACTCCATCACCTCGAAGCCGTCGCGATCGAGAACCTTGGCCTGCGCGTTGCCGGACACGACGAGGATGGTGTCACCCGTGCAGCTGTACTCGAGGTTGCGGATCTGGTGGCACTCGCATGGTCGCAGGCTACGGAAGGGCTGCAGCGACGCGTCCATGCCCGCAAAGTCGAATAGTGTCACGTCGAAGTCGTAGCCTCCGGTCACCAGCCGCGCACCGTTGGGATCCAACGCGAGCGCGGAAACGATCTTGGTGCCGTGGCGGAGGACGAGCTCGTCTTGGAGTGGGATTGGCCGGTACTTGGCGGCCGCTTCGTCGTCCGACGGCGGGCCTTCCTCGTCGTCGTCATTGGTCCGGTCCGCAGAGAGAGATACTGGGGGGCCTACCAGTTCGTCGTCGCTGCTGTCGTCGTCGTCGTCGGCTGCGGGAGCCAGGCTCGTAGACTGCTCGGGCAGAGGCGAGGCTGGCTTGTCGTCGGATGGTGTAGCACTGCTGTCTTTTGGGCTGTCGTCGTTTGCTTCAGAGCCTTCGATTTTGTGTACGTCCTTGTTCCGGTCAATAGCGGTCTTCCTTGCTTCTTCGAAAATAGCGTTAAAATCAAACACACGGGCTTTCTTCATCGAATTCCCTCCCACCGGAGGCGCATCACTTTTCCCTCCACCGTCCGACGCCATGACGCTCGTCGTTGCCGGCTCGCGGCTCGCCAGCTTCTCATAGCAAGTCGACAAGTTTATAAATTCAAATTTTATAAAAGTAACGTTTCATTCTACAATTTTAGATGGAACAGAAATGCCAGTAAATTTTTGTGTAATAAAAAGTTGAAATAAACGGAAGAAGTGTAAAAAGCTTTCTTCCAAGCCTGCTGAAGAAGGTAATCAAGCCAATCCAATCCTACTACTATCCAACAAAGGCCGCTTGCTTCTCCGCCGTCTCCGCTGACACCGGAGCCACTGTAGCTGCGCCACCGTACACCGTACTGCAGTGCGTGCAGGGAAGAGACTTAATCGCTAAATCGCAGACACTGCCCAAAAATCGTACAAGAAATATTGCTTCGAACAAAAACAAACCATGGAAGGTCTTCGAGCTGTGTCTTCGAAGGAGGAGCTAGACGAAATAGCCTCGAAAACTAGGTACGTTCTTTGAACCATTTCAGAAGGTCGCCGGTTCAAGAGATTCTGGTGTTAAACAACGTGAACACGTGCTCGAGCGAGCGCGGGCACTCTCTCGACCACGGAAGCAAGGTCCGGCAGGCTCTATTGAGCTGCAGTGATCTGCTCCCCCAAAGTATCTTTTGTCCCTGATGTGGCTTATCGCCCCCGTATTCGCTCTAGGACGCTCCTTCCCAGTTAGCCCATCTCTAGCATACTCGTATCTACGAACACCGTCTTCACATACAGGGTGTCACAAAAGAAAATTTACACGGTCTTTTTTACCGCAAAAATAAAGTAGGCATCGCCGAAGGCTCATTCTCCGCCCAAAGGTAGCGCTAGAGGTCACAACCAATTGCCAAAGTTTCAGCCTGATCCGATAACTTAATCAAAAGTTATAAGTGATTTTCTGAAAATTTCAATGGGAAAATGGCGGCTGACGGAGTTTTCAAACACATGTGGCTCTATGGCACCAGAAACCGAAAACAGGCAAAAATGGGCTCCATTTTCCCATTGAACTTTTCAGAAAATCACTTATAACTTTTGATTAAGTTATCGGATCGGGCTGAAACTTTGGCATCTGGTTGTGACCTGTAGCTCTACCTTTGGGCGGAGAATTGGAGTTCGGCGATGCCTAGTTTTTTTTTGCGGTCAAAAAGCCCGTGTAAATTTTCTTTTGTGACACCCTGTACTTAAAGGAGCGATGCAACAATTTTTGTACCTTGCGCAAATACCGCTTAAAACGGATCCCTACCGTTAATGACCTATGAAACACGCGTTCGTTTTTCACCCCACGTAATAGAAGTCCCAGAAAAAAATTAAAGAAAAACGAGCAGCGTTCGCCCCCTCAACTCGCAGCCAGAACAAGCGGCCACGTGATCTGGAGCCGATTATATGCCGCCAGTGTTGATCATAGCCACGCGCTGGGGTTGGCAAAGCGCAGGACACGCGCCGAGTTCCAGACATTGTTATGGCTCGGCTGTTGTTGTCGTTGCAGCGATTGGACACGGGTCACTACCCGAACGCTTCTTGAGCTAGCAATTATCACGAGCCCAAGTCGAGTGCCCACGCAATGCTCGGATCCAATCTATGAACCGCATTCAAATATCGTCACTTGGGTGTACTGCGATCCCCACGTTACGTCATCAAATTTTGCAAAGGAGAGATTGAATGAAAATGATCGCTTTTGTCCTTGAAATTACACCGCAACAACTCCTTTGTTGCGGTGTAATTGGCCAGTGGCGTTGCGTGTGAGTATCCTTGAGTCCCAGGGGTGCTATGTTGCGCTTTTTGGACTCCCAGGAGACTAGGAAGAGGGAAGTGACGTCAACGACACAGCAAACGGAGATTGGATGTTGACAGAAGAAAACGAAATCAACACCCAATCTGCGTTTGCTGTGTCGTTGGTGTCACTTCCCTCTTCCTAGTCTCCTGGGAGTCCAAAAAGCGCAACATAGCACCCCAGGTGTGCCAGTAAGCTCATGTCAAGTGAAAAACATTCCAATTGAATATTGTTGCACCGCTCCTTTAAGTAGAATTGCCGGCCCCTTGCTATGGGCTACTTCTACGGCGCCAAGCCAAATAAAAAGCAATAGATATTCCTACTTATTGCTTGCTCATGTAGTTTTTTTTTTCTTTCTTTCTTAAATTATATTGCAATGCAATAGAGTTCTCTTAGCGCCAAAACCGCCGACGTGGCAAATAAACAACATTCTAGAACAAAGAAAAGGGGAGGATTGGGGGGGGGGGGGGGGGGGGTACATGAAGACATCAAGGTACAGCATTTTAATGGGAACCCCTTAAAATATGAGCTGATATTGTCAGAGCGAGGAGAAAAAGCAGTAGTCTTTATTCCGATTCCTTCTTGTGTTTACCTCATGTTCTCAGTCGTTCACTGGCTAAAAAACACTTTTTGCATATCACAATGCTTTAGGTGATTCACGGGGCCCTATGGTTGTATTCTTATTCTTTTACAGTGATAAGTTGGTTGTGCTGTACTTCCGTGCGGACTGGGCTCCGCAGTGCAAACAGGTAGATGACCTGATGCCCGACCTGGTGAAAGACAAGGAGCTAGATCGGACGTCTTTCTATAAGGTGGTGTTCAACTGCACTGGTTCGAGACGACATTGGTGAACGCTGTGCCCATTGGCTTGCAGGTGGATGCAGAGCAGGTGCAAGAACTGAGCCTCAAGTATGGAGTTGCCTCTGTGCCATCATTTGTCATCTTAATGGTAAGAGCCATATCTTGGATCTTGTTCATTTGGGTGTCATCAACCAGAGTGTGGGCTGTTGAACTTCTTAGTCCTCAATAATGGTGACTTAAGTCCACTTTAGTCAAGTCACTTGACTGAAGTGTGTTGATTCCCATGGAATTCCCATTAATGGATTTAAAAGGTGGTATAAACAGAAAGGGACTATGGAACACATTTTTGAAAGAAAAAAAAAAAAAACGGAGACAACGGACGAAGGAGAGTATAAACACAAAACGTTTCAAACGCAGCTACTAAACTTTATTGACACACCCGTTTATATAATCTCTTGCATACTCGTCTCCCCAAATTTGCAGACAACTTTGTGACCTTCCTCCACGGTACAACGTATACTTGTACCATGGTGGAAAGTCACCTAGACGTGTGAGTTCCAGGAGGCGAGTGTGTGTGAGATGATATATAAATGGGTGCGTCAATAAAGTTTAGTACCTGCATTTGAGACATTTTGTGTTTGTCCTCTTCTTCGTACGTCATCTCCGGTTTTTTCAAAAATGTGTAATATCAACCAGCTTGCCTGTTTACTTACTCTTTCTTCAATCAGACTACAGGACACTAAAGTTCTTTTACCAGAGGAATCATAGCACATGCCATCTTTTATGATCACAGCCTCTATACTCCGTTCCACTTTACGACGAACCGCAGACAACACTATGAGCCATGAAAACCAATCTAATGTTGTGCAAGTGTCACGTGACCTTTGGGATTGGAACAACAACGCATGTGAGCATATCATGTGATATGATCGCTGCACTGGATTGACTGGGATGGCTCATAGCATTTGCTGCGGTTCGTTGTAAGGTAAAAAGGAGTGTTATCTGAAAATTGGCACCCAAGAATATGTGATGCATGCTTTGACTATGCAGAGAGCTAACATTTGAAACTACCACAGAATGCAGAGCGCATCGAGAAGGTTGAAGGCGTCAACATGCCCGAGCTGGTGCGCAAGCTAAAGCTCCTCCAGAGTCGAGTTGACCTGCCTCCACTTGCGTCAAACAAGAAACAGGCAGGTTGACATGCGCCCTTGGTGCTTGTACTGTTCTCAGCAAACAAACCTTGCAGGAGTTGTTGAAGGAGCTACGAGCCATCACGGGACAAGCACCTTGCATGCTAATCATGGAAGGTACTCCTGACGCACCCACTGGAGGTTAGAACTTTTTTCTTTTATTGATGTTATCTATGAGTCAACTTGTTGGGACTACTTTGTTGTCACAGCACAAAACACCGAGGCAGTGAGCCTCTTGAAAAAGCTTGGCATTCAATACCATCACTTCAACATCACGAGCAATGCTGCTCTGCATCAGCGTGAGTGCCGTGACCTTTTGATCAAATGCGGCGCTTGTCCGCCATGACATCAGTTTTCCTTTTCAGAACTGCTCGAGTACATTGCACGCAAGCCTGCAAGTTGCTACCCTTTGCTCTTTGTTGATAATGAGTTTGTTGGCGGCATTGACGAGATGAGGAAGCTGGCTGAAAGTGGTCGTCTGGCCGAACTCTGCTCGCAGCAAGATCTGACTCGGAGGTAGTGTGTGACCCCATTAGTCCAAATGCTGAATCCCTAGTTTGTTTCACTTTTTGCTTGAACAGCTAAAACATTGCTGTCAAAAGTACTAGTGCAGCGGAATCTGCGGCATAAACTTGGAAACCTAGAAACAGTGGCAGTGCTGGAACTGCTGTGCCAAATTGTGCCAGAAAGAAAACCCTGCTACATACTGCTTCAAAGGTTGTATTTGTGCACAATTTGCGCCATGTCTGCGCCAAAAGGGAGCTGAAAGTGTCTGGCACGTGGCATTCTTGGCGATGCCACTGAAAATGAAGAAAATGCAGTTGTTTTTTTGGATGCCTGAGTACTATGTGCAAAGAGTAGGGCTGTGCAAATATTCAAATTATCAAATGCTAGTTTCAAATTACACGCTATTTGATATTTGCTTCAAAATTAACTGCAATATTCATACTTTTCTAAATGTTGATCGCGGCGGATAAGCCCCCTTGAGTGCTCTTCTCAAGTACCAATGCACTGAGGAGAAGCAATACCCGTCGAGCTGACACCGCAATCTCTCGACTCGCTTTGCCGCAGCGCAGCCGCGCGCTTAGGCGAAAAGCACACCTTCAAAGCGGTATAACGCACGTGCATGCCTAGCATAATAAAAGAAAGAAAATGTTGTGATTGTTAATATTTATATTGTGACTTTTATGCAAGGGTGTATCTTAGGCAGCAATGTTTAAACAGCCTGTGTTCATTACTTGTACTTGTTTTGTTTTAATTCAGAATTTAAGAAAATATTTTCATGTAGGAAGATTTATAAATCCCCTCAATTAGGTATGGTGGGGGCTCCCTTATAGGTTTAATTTTATGTCAAATCTGTTATTTACTTGCCATCCTAATGTAGGCATTTTACTGTCTGAGGCCACAGTCTATAAATATTGCTAGATTATTAACTTTGCTCATAAGTGGGCAATTCGAAGCTTGAAAACAACCTTTGCAAGTTCACTCGAATTTTTGTTTAAGCATGGTGTAACAGTAGTGAAAGGCATGGAGAAAGGCACAGCAACTATTCAATATTCTATTAAAAATATTTGGCCCAAACCACTAATCACTTTGAATTTGCTTCAAACAAAAAATTCATTATTTTCATGTGCCTAACAAAGAGATCGGTTTTTGTGCGAACAGTGCTCGCATCGATTGCATGAATAGGCAGCGCTATTCATTGTGATCAGTTAGAGTAGCTATGTGCTCTGCTTAGCTGCTCTAAGAACAGTAGCAGGTTCAATACGAGCTAGGGCCCCGTGAGACAGATTCAACACAAAAGTGTCTGTTTGACGTCGAACTCGCAACAATTACCTCACCGTGATACAAACCCTACAAAGTAGCCAAAAACATATTTTTTTACGTTAAACACAGACCGAAGACGCCATCGGTACTCTTAATAGGTTTTACTGATTTTTAATTTGCACTGAACCTGAGTGCACTGAACTTCGTAACTTAATTAAACTTTTCTTTTCTCGAATTTCGCTTTATTTTAAAAGTTATAGGCAAATTAAAATTACAAAAAAAAGCAAAAAATAACCTTCTTTATGACGTCTTTGGTTGCTAGAGTGGCCTTGAACTAGAGGAGGGGTAGTGAGCTCAGTGAGTGGTCACGGCTGCCGCACTCCGTGTCGATGGCTCGAGAGGGTGCCACTAAAGCATGTTCTGGCTAGGTTGTATGAAGCGGGCAACCAGGGCGGCTCGCATTGCATTTGCTGCGCAATTAAACACTAATTCGGCGCGACACTTCATTGGCCACAAACGACAGCAAACACAAGGTAAAGATCAGTTCAGAACGGGAGCCACTTCGCGCTGCCATACCGCCAAAAGGCCAAACAGCAAGCCAAAGCTGCTCGCCGAAGGCCTTGGGAATACTCGGAACCGCTCGGATCCTCCAGTCCTTATGACCGCAGCGCCGCCGCATACATTTGAGACCTTTCTACGCTCGCCGCTTGTTGGTGCCTGATCCCACTACACCTTTCTAGTATGCGCCGCCTTTTCCACCGCTTGGTGGCGGGTATGTCGACGGGTCATTTCTTGTTTCCGTACTTTCTAAACTGCATTTGTTTCTTTTCTGGTCTAAAATAGTGAACAAAAACTACTTTTATAAATAATTGAAACGGTTCGCACCACTTATATTTTGTATTTCGACAAAAACGGAACTTTTAGCAGCTCTGACCAGTAGTAAGCCCAGGACCAAAGACGTCGCATATCACGCGCTTTTGGCACCGCGGGTCGCCCCCGTAGGTGGGGGAGATTTCCGCGTCGTCGGGTTAAAATATTACGCACTGATATTTAATTACTCTCTTTGGCTTACCCGAACCCCGAGGGACGTGGAAACCGCAAAAAAGATAGACGCTTAAATATGATTGCAGGGCCCCTTTAAATAGTCTCTTAACACTCCAACAACTGAAGTTCTACAGGCTAGCTTTTAAAGAGATTGTATAAGATTTTTAGGGGCGAAACTCCTTGGGGTCCAGCCTTGTCCGGCGTCCGTGCTCACATCGATTGCCATCCCATCTGTCTTCTTAAAAAAAAGAAAAAAATGTTTGCGCAGTCGACAGGATTCGAATCTGTGCGGGGAGACCCCAATGAATTTCTAGTCCATCGCCTTAACCACTCGGCCACGACTGCGGGACGAGTAGGGGGCTCTGAGATGTGGTAGTAACTCAAGAGCGGGGAATGTCATGGATGAAACATTGCATGTAGCCGCTCAACGTCTATACAGGAGAGGGCGCTGCGGTCAAATGCGTATAATTGCGTTAAACTTTGCATGCATTGGCTCAACGTTTATAGACGAGAGAGCACTGCGGTCAAATGCTCAAAACATCAGTATCGTCAACACCACCAGAGCTTCGCCCCAATCAACATCATTCACCACGTGGAGATGTGGTCATTTTTTTTACATGAAAACTCAAAATTGTCTGCTCCAAAACTCATTGTTCCCTTCTGCAAGAGCTGCTCCAAATCACCATTTGTCAGTTCCACCACTGCACTGAGCTTCTCTGGGATATTCTCAGGGGTTTCTCAAATGTCCAATTCTTCCCATTATCCTTATCATTTGATAAACTGTGTTCTCCACTTGGTTAAAGGTGAAGCACAGCTGAGCTATACATGGCTATGTTTTTATGAACCAAACGCCCCTATCCTCTTGCCTGGACTGTGTAATACGGGGTGCTTTATTTTGAGGTTTTACAGATTTCTTGTAAAAAAAGCCGTGAAAGGTACACTAACGTGCTCTGTGCAAATAAATTATGCGGCCAGGGGGACATAGCATAGAGGGCTAATCGTCGCAATAAGTCAAATAATGAATTAATACTTGGTAATTAACTTTTTTAATTAATCAAAATAAGCACATGGTTCTAATTTGAAACATGCCGAGCTGCATCGAAAAGCACCAAGTCAGTCAATTTTAGAAAGACTGAGTGCGTGGGAAGTGCAATAGTGCACTAAAGTTGCCACTTCTGCAATAGGCAGTCCAATATACAGGGTGTCACCAAAAAAAATTTACAGGGTTTTTTTTTCACCGGAAAACTAAACTAGGCATCGCCGAACGCTCATTTTCCGTTTAAAGATAGCGCTAGAGGTCACAACCAGAGGCCAAAGTTTCGCCCCGATCCGATACCTTATTCAAAAGTTAAGTGATTTTCTGAAAATTTCAATGGGAAAATGGAGCCCATTTTTGCCCGTTTTCGGTTTCTGGTGCCATAGAGCCCCATGTATTCGAAAACCCCGTCGGCTGCCATTTTTTCATTGAAATTTTAAGAAAATCACTTGTAACTTTTGAATAAGGTATCGATCGGGCTGAAACTTTGGCATCTGGTTGTGACCTCCAGCGCTAACTTTGGGTGAAGAATGAGCGTTCGGCAATGCCTAGCTTATTTTTGCGCTAAAAAAGAATGTGTAAATATTTTTTTGTGACACACTGTAAGTGTAATGAAGTTGTCTTCATGTAAATTTGTTATCAATATTTCTTCTTAAAAACTGCAACCCCCCCCCCCCCCTTCCTTAGAAATTCTCCGGGATCTCCGAACTTGGCAGGTATGGTGTAGCTGTCACGGCTGTTAAAAAAAAAAAAATCTGCAAAGCCTCAAGAAAACACCCTGTATCTTGCTAACAAAGTTGGTAAGGTTGAGGACCGTTTTATCGGGGCAATGTTGCGATCAGGTAAATTGGTCAAATGCCTTTCAAGGTTGCTAGGGGTTCTTTAACACCCAGAAGCTTGAAAACTCATGATTTAGGAAATAAAGCCGTGTTTCAAATAGTTTACTAGTAACCTGTGAATGGGTTCCGATTTGAATAGATCATGTAGCACACGGTGCTGCAGAGTTGAGCATCTATCTTGTTCCAGGCTGGAGCAACTGATTCGCAAGGCACCAGTCATGGTGTTCATGAAGGGGAGCCCCGAAGCTCCTCGTTGTGGTTTCAGCAGGACCCTGATGGACATCTTCAAGCGAACCCAGTAAGAAGCACTGCCACTGTGGCACAGCTTTCGGAGTTCACCTTCCGGTCCTTTCCAGGGTTTCCTTCGACAGCTTTGACATCCTGACGGACGAGGAAGTGCGACAAGGACTGAAGAAGTACTCCAACTGGCCCACATACCCTCAGGTGTATGCCAAGGGATCCCTCGTAGGTGGTCTGGACATCATAAAGGTGAACAAACGGCCCTTTGTAGATTGCGTACACCTGTCTTCGGTATTTGTGCGTACACATAGCGTAGTTTATGTTCCCGGCCTCTGCTGTCAAGTTATCTTTGCTTAAAACAAGGTAGAAATGTAACATTGCTAAAGTCATGTACTTTCTTGTATTGCCCTTAAATGTGACTTCGGAGCTTCAGTGTTAGCATGGAGTTCCATTTGTCCCCAGTATGTTGCATACACTATGTGACACAAAGTTGCAACTTTACTTTAGGAGCTGGACGAGGCTGGCGAGCTGGCTGCTGCTTTGAACCCTTAACTTCAAGAGGTGCTCTTTTTCCATCCAAATAAACTTCCCATATTCCATTGTATGTGGATCCCTCCTTTAGACTGACTTCATTATAAGCTTAAACCGTGGGCATACCTGCCAAGTTTGGAGAAACCAAATCCAAAGCATTTTCCAAGCCGCGGCCCCCCCCCCCCCCCCCGGCTTAGCAGTTTTTTCAAAAGAAATCTTGACAATGAATATACATGAAGACAGCTTCATTACATTTGTATTGCACTGCTCATGTTAGCGAGATACAGCTGGTCCTCGCTATCAGTGCTGCCGTCTGTTGCGATGGCAAAAACTCCTTGTGTAAGTGTGTGTTGTGTGGGGGGGATAATTTGCATTTTTCAGGAGATTTTTCTGTCAATCGTACAACCATACAAAATTTGGAAGTCTCCCGGGTAATCAGTGGTAGACTTTGCAGGTATGCATGGGATATCTACAATTGCTAGCCTCGAAATTGCTTGAAATTCAAAACTGGCTCGAATAACCAAGTGGGAATTTCGTATGCCATTTGAATATGCTAATTTACAGGGTGTCTGATTTTAATTTTAATAGATTTATTAAAACGAAGCCATGAAAGGTACACTAATGCAGCGTAGGCGAGTTATACCGCCAGGGTACATAAGAGAGGGGGCTAATAGTCACATTAAGTCAGATAATTACCTAAAATCTGTTAATTAGTGAAAATAAACATGGTTCCCATTACAAACTTGCTGAGCACTATAAAAAACCAGTAAATCAGTCAATTTCAGAAAGATTTGAATAATGCGGTAAGCACGCTAAAATTTCCACTCATGCAACAGGCAGTTCGAAAGCACAGATGAAAATTTCCCATGTGTTTTCGGACCGCCAGCACTGCACTTCTGGCATGAGTGGAAACTAGCCGCCCCCTCACCTATCACATGCTTCAAATCTCCATAACATTTACTGATTTAGTGGCTTTAGATGATGCTCAGCAAGTTTCTGATAAGAACCATCTGTGTATTTTCACAAATTAAAAAGTTATTTCACAAATTATAGTTAAGGATCCTACCGATCGTGACTATTAGCTCTCTATATTATGTCCACCTAGTTTTATAACTCACCTATACAGACTGCATCTACCTTTCGTGGCTTTATTTATTTTCTTAATAAATCTGTTTGAATTAAATTTAAACATCCTGTATAAAATGGCTGGCTATTACTGTAGAAGTGCAAAAGCTCTTTGTAAGGATTGGTGAGATGAGCATCGCCAATAGCTCCTACTGGCGATGCTCATCTCGCCAATCCTTACAAAGAGCTTTTTTTTTTTATAAATTTGCATATATGTATGTTTGTCTCAATTTCCCACATAATGCATTGTCTTTGAGATGTATGGGGGAAAATAAGGAGACCGCAAGTAGTTGTACAATAACCGGTACTCTGCACACCTTGTACTGGAAATCATTCCATCCACTGATTTTTCAGAAATTCTCCACTTTTGCCACTGCAGTCAAGCTACTATATTAAAGGGCAATTCACACAGTTGTACGAGTCTGACCCAAAAGCAACTGCAACGGGTTGCTACTTGCTAGTGCAACAGCTGCGTCGGCTCCAGCGAAACTGGTTTTTATTCCGTTTTGTCGGAGCCGACGCAGCTGTTGCCATAGCAACCCATGTGTCACAAGCTGTTGCAGTCGCACTCGGGTCGGACTCGTGCAAGTGTGTGAACCAGTCTCAAGTCCAGACGCAGCCGACGCTATGAGCTAATGAACCAATCGAGCAGCGTGAAAAGTGCAAGTCACTAGGCCAGGCCTTCCCTGTACATGATTGGTCTAGCGATGATAGAACACGCACATGACCATGACGAGTACCATGATGGTGTGCTTTTGGCGCTGTCCGATTGGTCGCATCAGCCCGTAGCGTCAACAACGTCTGAATATTAAAGGGGCACCAAACCACTTTCTGCAATAGTCTATTTGTGGTCATAACTTGATCCATAGATTCTAAGCATCCTAAAAACCAAGCATTACATTCATACGTTGCTGACTTCTCTACTAAGATTGATATCAAAAGATCAACACCAGAGGGTGTCGGAGGAGGAAGAAGGGCAGAGCCATATATGTAGAGAGTTTGGTCATTAATTGGTAAGAATAGGGTGAAAATAAGGGCACGTCATTGGCCGAAGTTGTTTCAGTGACCTTGGGCGCAATGATTAACAGCTCTCGTGACCAACCACTAGCCACAAATATTCCCCTAGCAGAGGCAGTGAGCTTAACAAATGCCCTCCAATCACAATTTCTAGCTAAGGTTGTATTCAAGTATTTTATTTTAGTACTGTAGAGTTGAAATTTGCAACTCTTCGTAACTAAAAGGGCAACGCATGTGACATTGTCACGGCGACATTCAGAACGCACTCAGTCTTTAATTTGATTTTCTTCAGGCAGCAGGCTCTGCCATAAGAGTGGACAGTAAAAACAGTGGGTTGGGCTCCATGGGAGTTTTGGCCCAAGCCCCGAACATGCACCCCACATTCTCAGTTTCGCGCCATGTTTCAGGAAATTTTTCTTGTCAATGTCACCTTCCCTGGCTCAGTAAACGCAGTCAGCGCCTTGAAACGCCCCTTTTCCAACAGTCTCTTACAATTATACATGCATGTCCTATGAGCCACATCCAGATATAAAAAATTACAAGCCATTCCACTCTGTGAAGGTATATGACCAGCGAAGCTGTTTAGCACACGGCACAGATGGCGCTATTTGCCGCCCGCCGCCACAACTGACATTCTCATTGTCGTTCCCGCCGTTGCTCTTCGCAAGTCTGGACTATACGTGGCCTCCCCATTACGACGAGAGAAGAGAATTAAAAATGGAGAATGGCAACTTGTCTTTCGGTGCCCCGAGGAAACGGAGGAAACTGGACACTTGGGAGGCTCAAGTGAGGGTGGGTGCAACTTCTAGGTCGGGGATCACAGGACATGGACGCCATTTAATTGCTAAATTTTGCTGGGAGTCTATGGGGCAAAGGGTCGTTTTCTTTCCTAACTCGGGTCATAAAAGCCCATTAAGGTGCTTGAATAATTTACACAAGGTATAAATGATTACTTTTTCATAGCCACCAGTTTTGTTGCGATAGGTTAAGTATTTGTTCAACGCGAAAAATGGTAAATTCCGCCATCTTGGACGTTGCTGCTTGTCTGGCAACCCTGCTTTCTCCTCTCGACGTTTGCAATTCTCGGAGCGAGAGAGGCTGCGCCAAGGCGTCTGTTGCTTGCAATGGGAGGCGAGAGGAGGAAAGGCGCATGGAGCATTAGAGTTGCAACAGAGCGAGCGTCTGCTCTCTTGCAGGCAACATTGGCGCATATCCTTTTCCGAATCCTCTCTCTCAGGCGCCGCCATTAAATTGCAAACGCTCTCCAGGTTTTGAGTTGCACCCACCCTCACTAGAGCCTCCCTACTGGACACGCACGACGGGACCGCCATCTTGGGATAGCAGAAGGAACTAGGCACGCGAGCGCTTGGAACGACGGCAAAGAGAGTGCGCTGCGATTTCTGTTGACATACACGAAAAATCCACGGAACCATAGCCATAAACAGCTGTAAAAATACTTGCGCCGCGCTACACGAATCCTTCAAGGTCATTCCAGCTCATTCCTACTCGCAAGTTCATCACGGGGAATATGCTGCGCTGGTGGCGCCGCCGCTTTCACCAGACTTTCTCAATATACGGCTCTGTGGAAGGGCAGGGCCATATATGTAGAGTGTTTGGTAATTGATTGGGGGTAAGAATAGGGCAAAAATAAAGGCACGTCATTGACCGAAATTGTTTCGATGACTTTGGGTGCGATGATAGGCAGCTCTTGTGACCAACCACTAGCCACAAATATTCCCCTAGCGGAGACAATGAGCTTAGCAAATACTCTCCAGTCACAATTTCTAGGCAAGGATGTATTCAAGTATTTCATTTCAGCATGCTGTTGAAATTTGTGACTCTTCGCAACTGAAAAGGCAACACACGTGACGTTGTCGTCACGGCAACATTCGGAATGCACTCAGTCTTTCTTTTGATTACACTCACGGCCGCAGCCACGACGGAGTGGACAGTAAAACCCTAAACGCGCATCTCACGTTTGCAGTTTTGCTTCATGTTTCAGGATATTTTTCGCGTCAATGTCATCTTTCCTAGCTCAGTAAATGCACTCAGCACCTTGAAACTCCCCTTTTCCATCAATCTCTTACAATTATATGCAGCACTGGCGGTGCCGTCGCTTTCATCGCTTCATCCTGGGTCCCCCCGGCTCCTCCCATTGACCAGACTCTCTCTACATACGGCCCTGCCCTTCCTCGGAGCCCTGTATACTGGGAGAGTTTGGCCAATGGGCGGAGCCTGTCGCCCGCTAAAACAAGTGGACTTTACGATAACATAAAATAGAGGATTTTGCATTTGGCCAGTCTACTTATGTGCTCTAGTCCAAATGCACGGTTAGTAGTTGTCTGGGATGGGCAGTATTTCAAATACAAGTATTTGAAATACATATTTCAAATACTTTGTGTATTTTGAATTTGTATTTAATTACAAATTGGGTAATGTATTTGATGTGTGTATTTAAATACTAAAACATGGGTATTTCAAATACAATTGTAATTAAATACAATTTTGTGGCCGAAAATACATCCTTCAAATTTATTGTCACGACTCATTTTGCTCATCCTAAGACGTGTCCAGAGCAGGAAGAAAACTACGTTCTACGTTCTGCACCAAATGCAGTGTCTCTCAATCAAGCACAAGCGTTTAGTGACTTTGTGATTACGGTGCTAGTCCAGGGCAAGAATAGTGATGAAATCGACGTTCACAGGCAGACTGGCTAAATAAGTGCCTGTGACAACTTGTGATGCTTTCCAGCCTGATTTCCATCTATATTTTTGCCTCGAACATTCTAAATGCGCGGGTCATCCAGATTTTCGTAACTGGTGCGAGTTGCAACAATAAAAAATTCTCTAGCTAGTGCTGTCCGTCTTGGTCGTCTTAGTTCTTTGTTGGTCTATACCAAAATGTAAGCAACAAAAAAAGCTGCTTGAAGCTCTGTACTTTTTTCACCTATTACACCCAAGCTGATTACATTTTTTTTTTCTGATTATATTTCTATTACGTTACTAGAGCCTCGCACACTAACTCCCGAGTGTGCAATGCAAAAATAAAATGAGATACCCAGAAATCCGTTGCAGGTGCCCTGAAGTCACTGACGGAAAATTTGGAGGAATGTATTTTGAAAAGTATTTGGAGGAGGCCAAATACATTTGGTTGTATTTGTGTTTTGTACTTAAATGTTTTTTTTTTTTTTGGAAATGTAGTTAGATTTGTAATTAAATACATTGTTGACGAAGTATTTTGTATTTGTATTTCGGTACATATTTACATGTATTTTGCCCATCCCTGGTAGTTGTTTTATAAACTTAATTTCTTGTACTTTGACATTTTGTTATGTCTACAATTGGTCACTATATTCAAGCACTGGCCATCCTTTTTTGATCTCCAAAAACATAATTACAAATAAGCTTTATTTCTTTTGGTATTAAATGGCCCTGACAAAAAAAAAAAAATCTTTTTATTTCAGAATTACCATCTTGGTTGTGAAGGCGAAGCCGATCCACCTTTTTAACACACCCACTACAGCACACACTGCATAAGTACACTCACTCCTTGACACAAAGAAGAAAGGAAAAATTCAAACAAACCACGCTGACTGACAACTCGTTTTTATATACTTCGTCTTCTGCGTCTGGAACTACCGAATTTCCTGAATTATGCGCACCGATCCACCTCTCCTCCACGCGCCCGAAATGCCGAGAGAGAAAACAAGTGGAAAGGAAGGAGTAAGTTTAAGCTCATAAATTTAAGAGATTGTAGCAGATAAGTAAGTTCGAGCTTCTGACTGTGTGCAGCACCAAAAAACACTTACATCAGCGATAAACACTTTTATTACAATGGTGGGTCACAGCATACCTTGCATGCCTAATCCAGGGTGGGTTCGAAATTCGATAACACAAAATGGCGGAGGCAACGTACCACCTCCAGGTTGCATACTTCCAGTCAGCTGTGGTTGTGGATTGTCGGCATCTTCAAAAGAGTGCCAAACTCTGCCAGTATAAAGGGCTCTGCCCTTCATGCAGCGGTGCCCTCTGGTGTATGCAATAGTTCCGAGTTATTCCATCATTTGATACCAACTTAATAGAAAAAGCGGCCACGCATAAAGGTGATGTTTCGTTTTTAGAATGCTTAGAGCTCATAGATCAAGCTATGACCATATAGACAAGGGCACTTACGACAGACAAGCGCTTGTCTGTCATACATGCACTCTTTTTTTTTTCCTGGTTTTTTGTGTGCTTTTTATTTCATCATGGACCACTACCAACTAGCCCAGCTTTCAACCCTGCTATAGTCTGCTTTCTAGCATGTTTTTATTTGGAAAACTGCTTACCCCCAAGCGCTGCATATTACGTAGTGAAAAACATGGTTTTGGTTTTTCCGTAAGCAACCCGACGCTTTTGGTCACAAAAGTTCTGCCAAAGGTTGCTCTGAGGACAGAAGCCCACTAGATGCACCACTGTTGATGAGGGGGGGGAGGGGGGTCTCGTTTGGCTCTTCCGTTTTGAGTGAGCCCGTTGAAATTTGCAGCGACAAGTGGTTCTATGAAAACTCTCATACACCAACATTTTTAGGCCTGTAACTGATCACTGTGTGTAAGCTTCAGTCATTCTTTTCTGATTTCTGACAACAAAACTTATAAGTACACCTTTACAGTGTTTGGGTAAAATACATCTGAAATGTACAAAGCAAATGAGAGGTTATATACTCCATGTAGAGTAGCAAGTATACCATGAGCAATGTACTTCAAGCTAAGTACTATAAATAGGTACAATGCAGTTTCAATGTAAAGTACAAGTACTTTTTAACAATTTTTTATGATGCCCTTTCATTTCATTATACAGCGTTTATTAAATGAGTGTGTGTTGACCCAGGGGTAATGGGGGAGTGTCAGTAATTTTCAGAAATGGCGGCGAATATTGGATAAAGTGAACTGGCCACGGAGTAGTTATTTTCGGATATGGCGCCAAGTTTAGAGGTGCTCCCCGACTTCTGTATTTGGCGCCACTTGCACTCGCTTGCACCCAAGGGGGTTAAACGTACTAGGAGAGAGCATGACCTCTGCCCCATAGCTTCTGCAAGCAGTCGTCTTGTGGGGGAGTGTTATCTCCTAATATGTTTAACCTCATTGCTTGCGCTCATCGAGTGAGAAGTAGCCAGAGTTTGAAATGCTGCGGAAAAACCGCCCACAGTACAAACGGAGCTATGCATAGTCTGCTCACGTTTCTGGTGAGAGTAGAATATCCCACCCAGTGTTTCTGCAGAGTTGGCAAAGCATCGTTTTATGATACAAATTTAACAAGACAAAATTTGGGGAATGTACCTACTTTGAAGTCGGTAGTTATAGTTTCCCTGGAAAGTACCAGAAAAAATACTTTAAGTACAAAAGTACACTCAGAGAATGTACTTGAAGTGAAGTACAAGTTTTCTAATCCTACTTAAAAAAGTGCTTTAAGTACAATGTACAAATTTTAAGTACAAATGTACTCCCTAACACTGCACCTTTCATGTTTGCTTTCAAGTAAGACTGCTCAAGCAAAAAGGAGGCAGGCAACTGGGTGCACGGGTTTGCAGTGCTTCTACTATATGTTGCCACTTGTGGCAATAGAGGCAGTATTAGAAATCCATTCTTAGACATTAAAAAAAAAACAATTCTGTATTTTACTTTTATCAGGTTGATTTTAGTACACTTGTGTTATTTGGGACCCCCCTCAAAGTTACCTCACGCACAAGTTAGAGCTAATTCAGAATAAAGCGCTCAGATTTGTGATAAGCGACTGCAGCCCCTATGCAAGTTGCACTGAAATGAAACGACAATTAGGTTGGGCCGTTTTTGAAAAAAGAAGTGCTTACGATTGAAATTGTTTTACTCTACGAATCTGGGGCAAAAGCTCACCCGGATAAAATTGTTTGCTTTTTTACACGAGCTCAAATAACATGAAAAATTAAGCAGTTCATTCTATGAAAATGTAGGTATGACTCCAGCAGTTTCAGCATGTCTCTGTGAAGCTGATAGTCCACAGATAGCTTTGTCAGCGGTTCTGAAGACACTTCGCTGCTTTCCGAAAACTCTTACTTTGGCGTTCTTGGTCGATCAGCTTCTAGACACATGGATGGTCCTGTCCCACAAGCTTGTGGACCCCATTGTTCTACCCTTCACACGTGTTATTGGTCTTGTCCTTATCTCGTAGAGCGACCTTGTGCACATTCCACAGCTCTGGAAGAAATTCCAGTCTTTGGAGCACGGTCATCAGAGTGCTCCACTCGTTGAAAAAATCCCAGCCTAACCTCAAAAACTTTGACTTTGGTTATTAGTTAACTGGGTTCAAAGAATATATTTTTCAGAGGGCTCTTGATGTGACCCCATTTAACTCAAAGTTTAACACAGCCCAAGTAAACTTTTGTCCGACTTATCAAAAGAAAGAAAAGTGAGCTTCTGTACGGTTCCGCCAAAAATGAGTTAGCTTTTGTGCGGGTCCCCCCAAAAATAGGTGAGCTTTTGTTCAATGAGCTTCTGTCCGGTTACCTTACAGTATAAAGTGTTCCTCCAAAAAATTTACAAGGTTTTTTTCACTGCAAAAATAAATTATGCATCGCTGAACACTCATTTTCTATCCAAACGTAGCTCTAGAGGTCCGAACCAGATGCCAAAGTTTCAGCACTGACCGTCATACAAAAGTTATGCAATTTTCTGAAATTTCCAATGAGAAAATGGCGGTCGACGGACCTCTCGAATACATGTTTGCAAATTCATCTGCTATTTACGCCCCTCGTCCACTAAATGCAGGTACATTTAGGGGATAGGCAAGACTGCTAGTTTAGCAGTTCCGTTTTAAAATTGAAATTCCTTTTTTTTTTTTTTTTTTTTCAAAATGAGTTAAATTCACGAGCCGAAACTAGGTAAGTAAATTTTTGCAGAAATTTGCACCATCGTTAGGTATCAAAGTGATATCGGTCACATTATGCTAGAAAAGCCACTGACATGCAGCCGTGGTACAGGGCTCAAAGCTAATCTGATAAGCAAACACTCCCATTTAACTCGCTTTCCATTCACGTAAATATGGCTTTCCGAAAAAAAAAAAAAAAAAAAAAATGATGAGCCATTCCATTTTGTGGAGGTGGATGACCAGCGAAGCCGTTTAGCACACGACACGGACGTGCCGTCACGACTTCGTGTCACGCGACGTCAATTTTCCCAATAAATTTAGCCGGGAAACTGCATTGGTGTTGAGGACACATGACGTCGATTTCCCCGCTAAATATAGCGGGAACATTTCCCCGGCAAATTTAGCGGGGAAACTGCGTTGGTGTTGAGGTCACGTGACGGCAATTTCCCCACTAAATTCAGCGGGGAAATTGATGTTATGTGACGTCACGGAGCTGTGATGTCATTCCTGTTGCCGCAAACGAAAAATCCATGGGACCCTAACCATAAACAGCTTCGCTGTAAAAAAAAATATATATATTTACGCGTGCAAGCTTGCTGCATCAGCGCGCATTTTCTGTCTTGCCCTGTTGATAGGTGTACCCTTTTGCAATGCTATTTGCGCAACCCACGGCACAACAGGTTGGCATCGCGTTGCCGCCGAAGTCCCGTTATAAGAAAACAAAAAAACTACATCCACGCCGTAAACATAAGGGTGCATATTTTCGGCACCGATTTGAGGTCCAGGGGGCGCGGCGGGCGCGGCCAGTGACGTCATGGACGTCCAGATTCTATTTGGTGTTCTTTGATGTAAACATGTTTTATTTTGGATGCCGCCGACTGCATTTTGAAACGTCGGTCGGTCGGCGAGTGTGTGCGCGTGATCGGGTGCTCGGCGGTGTACTCGCCGGTGTCTGTCGACGTGCCGCCTGTGCTCGTCGCGTATCCAGAAACGGCTAGTGTTTTCCAATTTCGCTCGCCCGGTGCCGTCGGTCACTCCTGTTGCAAAAGAAGATTCGTAGTGACTACAGTATCGTCCGACGGCACTTTTGCAGAGCGTTCAAGTGCCGTCCGACGGTACTTCGCGTTAAAGGGATACTTCAACGAAGTTTGAAATATTCCCGTCGTGTTCAAAAATAGGCTGAATATGATCTACAATATCCGTAAATGACAATCGCACGTTTGTATTTTGAGCCTGGGTGGCTCTATTTTTCGTTATAAACGGTCCACTTTGGCAAGCGCTCGGAGAACAGCCAGCGGAGACCACGTGACATCCAACGCAATTGTGACGTAGTTCGTCTTGGGACGAGCAAAGCCACGGTGAGGCCCACGTCGAAAGGATGGCCTAGTCGTTCCAGCCACCGAAGCAGCTGCTTTTGTACGAATTTTGAGTGACGGGCTAATTAATCTTTTATAATCTTGTAGGGGAATAGCGACTTCTGGGACACACCAAAGAGATTCTCGGGAAGAGGGGAGGGAGTTCCTCCTTCCCCTCTTTTCTCGTCGTGGCCGGAGGCGAGACACTCACTGTCACTAGCTGTCAAGGTTCCTAGACGGGCATTACAAACGAGGCGTTAGTGATATCCACCAGGTGCTCTTTGCTAATTGTTTAATTTGTTTTAAAATTCCTTTTTGTAACTTCTTAACAAGACATTGGTGTGTTTGATGTGATACTGCTCCTTTGAAAACACATAGACCAAAAAATTAGCGCCGAAATTTCGTTGTGGTATCCCTTTAAGTGCCGTCCGAAAGTCTCGTATGAAACGAATTGTAAAAACGTGATTTCCGAAGGTATAGCATGGCTTAGCGGTTAAAACGTTTGCCCCATACGCAAGCGGTCGTGGGTTCGATCCACAGTGGAGGCTTTTTTTTTTTTTTTTTTTTTTCAAAGTGTGTAGCATTACGTCCGACGTAACCCAAGTTATGTCCAAATCTCTGCCTTCCCTAGGTTCACAAGGGAGAGAGAGGAGGGCGGGGGGGAGGGTTAGGTATACGCGTTTCAGTGCTCCGTCCGGACGTAACGGTAGCCACAGCGTTTTTTTTTTTTTTTTTTTAACTTTTTGTTTTGTTGGGGCATTTGGCGATATTTACGACATTTCTTTTTTGCGACTAACACTGAAAAAAAGAGAAAAGAATGGTGTTGACAACAGTGCTAAAAGTGCGAGCTAGTTGCTTTGGATTGCGCGGCACTAGCGCTCCTGCAGAGGGTGCAGTCATGCCAGCCAAGGCTAGTCGCTTGCCGCTTGCACGGCCTTCGCAGCTATTCTATGCGAGGGCGATAATCTGTCGTATTGCACACGAGTACAGCTCCAGAAAAATGCGTACAAAATCACTGCGGCTGGGCTGTCGCCTCCAGTACACGTAGTCTTCATTTGCAACAGGAGTGACGGACGGCACCGGGCGAAGTTTGAAAATGGAGAACGCTTATTTTGATGTTCCTCAGAATGCGACGAGTACAGGAGGCAACGTTGACAACACGCACCAGCGCAGACACCGCCAAGCCGCCGAGCACCCGGCCACACACACACCGAGCGACTGACATTTCCAAATGCAGTCGGCGGCATCCAAAGAAAACGTGTTGACGTCAAAATTAAAACGTCAAAATAAAAGCTGTTATTTTGACATCCGTGACGTCACTGGCTGCGCCCCCTGGACCTCAAATCGGTGCCGAAAATACGCAGCCCTAAACGGGAGGCACCGACTTGATCGAATGATGTTTTAGCGAACGCCCACGTTTCACCGAATGACACTTTAGCGAATAGTCAGACGCCGCGAAGCAGCGTTTGACTATTCGCTAAACATTTTTGTAATGAGCCGCCGCAGACTGTCGCCGCGAAGCGGCGCAAGTGCAGCGCGGCAAATGGGTTAACGCGCGCCCTTGTTATTCGCTAAAATGTCGATTCGCTCAAATGTCGCTGTTCGCTAAAACGTCATTCGCTCATGTGATATGGACCCGCCCTAAACATAAACAGCAGAGCAGCGGCCGTCCGACGCAGCGCTCCCTCATATCGTCGTTCCAAAGCAGACAACTAGCTGAAGACAGGTTTGTGCGGGCTCATGGGAAGGTTCGGGTCGTGTCGAGCACGATCCAATTAAAAAAGCAATCAGATTTTAATGAGAGGCGTAAGAGGAATTTCTCTTTCCTGTTTCGAACAATGGTTTGCACTACCTTTCAGTATATGGGGAACTTTGGTTAGATTAGTGGCTGTCTGGCCCCTTGTTGATGCCAGCACTACGACACAGTCCCAACCAAAGTGCTCCCACACTGTTAAAGAAGTTTTGCAACCAGAAGTTAATGGAAGGATTCTGCTATCGCTTTTATAACACATTCTTTGTAAAAGTGAATGATACTGTCTTTGGAAACGGGCAGCTTTTGAAGGGGAGCTCTGGCAAAATATTGGTGATCATCAATTTTTCCCCTAAACTTTTCCCCACACACTAAATATCCAGCCCAGAGTATGTTTGCAATATATATTTTGTCAAGTCACTTTCTTTAAGAAAAACTTATTTTTGAGTTTACACGTACACCTCCAAATCGCTGGCTGCAGCATTACCGGCAACGACGAGCAGGGGCAATTGGCAGGGGCGCCTGCAACGTCAAATGTTGTATCCGAGAGCAGACGACACTCGCACCTCCTCGGCGGTATGTGTTGCAGTGATGGCGAGCATCTTTGGTTTTGCGGATTGCGTCTGGTTTAGGCTGTTTACAGCATGCGATGGAGGATGGGGATAATTGGCAATGTGCTGTGGGGTGCAATTACACCACGAAGGAATGCAGCAGGGCGACATCTCATCTGTTTCCGCCCGAGCCGCCTCTGCAACAGCAAGCAGATCGAAGCAAATGCTGGCTCCTAGCCTTCGCGTCATGCTAGGTAACAGTTTGCACCGTGCTAGCAAGCAAAACCTTCCATACCATTTTGCTTCTGAAACGGTATCTGGGTCCATATGTCGGCGGATCACGAATGCAGCCGCCAAGGGTGCATTGCCTCCCTTTGGAGGCAATGCCGGCGGATCGAATGCGAACGATGAATCGTATGAAATTTCGTTTTGAAAATCTTCTAACATTTGCTGGCCATTGCTCAACTCAGAAAAGCTTGATGAATCATGCTCCATCATTTCCCATGGACGATTGCGAGGGCCTTTTGACTGCTTCCAACGCTGGGCGAAACAGATCCAAGCTGCCCACGTGCTGACGTTGCAAGAAGATGGTGGACCAGTAAAGTTGCAGGTCAATTTCGGTTTCGTCCATTACCATGTTTCTACGATTAAAAATTATTAAACAAGTTTTGGGGAAATTTACTTGTTGCTCTAGGCTCTCTTGCACTCTTTCAGAAAGAATGTTCAAATTGACACCCAGGAGCTCCCCTTTAAACAATACATAACTCGCTACTGCCCCTGGGGCTTGCTCTGCGTGAAAAAAAACACTATGTCACTCTTCTAGCAAACAAAAATGGTACTCTTATTTAACTTTTATTACTGAAATTGCCTCCTGGAAAAGGACTGCTCTGCAGGTACTCAATAATGTAATGGGCAAGAGGCCATTGTATTGCATCAACAAATTCTTCAAACGGTTTTAACAAGGTCAAATTAAGAAGTGGCAACACCAGTTTGATGTGTACAAGTCAAGTGCTTATGGCATCTCATGAAAAGTATACCTTCACCCTGATATTTATTACAAGTGCCATTAATGCTTTACACAAAGCTTTTATTAAACAAGCAAGTTACCAGAAACTGGCAACTTCCACTCTTATTATAATATTCAATGATCATGTGCCAATGAAAACCTGTTGTACTTAGATGGCACAGTTCATCAATCCAAAAATGGCTATGAACGGAACATGTCGCGGCGACAGGCTTTATACTGAAATGATGGTACAGCACATGCAAAAGTTCCAATATTAATACGACTGCAAGTGCTATAATGGAAGTAGACTTTACCAAAATGGCTTCAGCTAAAATGGAATTGATGCCTGCAGGCATAACCTTATAGTAGATATCACTTGAGAGGTTTGCATGTAGGCACCATGCTCACATGTAACTCAACCATTACTAAGCACAGTGCGTCGAACATGCTTAGGTTTCAACGCACACAACCTGACATGGCTTTTTATTGGTGTAGAAGGCTACCGCTGTACAGGTCAAAGAGCAATAACAGAGTATGTACAGGAATAAAATAAAACTGGAAGGTAGTGTCCCCGGTACGACCGCCCGGGGGAGTGTGGAGGGTACCGTTAGTTTGAAGCGAGCCCCGCACACACTGGGAAGGCTCTTCGTCGGGGACCCCCACCAAGTGTCTCCCAACGGCACTCCAAAGCCGCAGGTGCAAAATGGAACGACCCCTGTGCAGAGCACAACTGGAAATGTAAGCGGAGCATTAGGAAGCCGCGTCGGCCTCCTGCGTCCCTCGAGGTTCCGGGGCCTCGGAGGTCCCACCTGGCTCCGACTCACCCGGCTCCGACTCGCCTGGCGTCTCTAAGGACACGTGCGCGTGGCACAGCGGACACTTGTCCTGAATGTAGAGCCACTTGCGAAGGCAGGTTCGATGGAACAGGTGCTGGCACTTGGTGACGCAAGCTGCCCGCATGTCCGAGTAGCAGATGGAGCAAACATCGTTGTGTAGTAGGAGCTGCTCAGCAGACGCCTCGGGCAAAGACTCTGTCTTACGGACAGCCTCGCGCCGCAGCAGGAAGCTGTGCCAGCCCGCCTGCATGCGCTGCCACACGTTGAAGTAGCAGTGGACGAGCAGAATCGAGGCATTGGCCCAGTTCCACTTGCCCGTCGTCGACTCCCAGAAGCCCATCCCCACGACGAAGACAGCCACAAGGAACTCGAGCACCTTGGTGAGCGCTCGCGCAACGTAGATGACGTCGTCCAGGGCCTCCCAGGGCTCAGTGCGCCACGCGTCATACACGAACAGTCCGTAGATGACTAGCAGGCCAACCACCTGCACCGAGGTGAGGATGCACGACGAGAGGACAATCATCATCCAGAAGTCGATGGGGAAGAGAGACGCCAGCCGCCAGGTGATGTGCAATGGGAACGCTGCCAGGAAGGCGCACATGCCCAGGGTGCGCACGTGGCGCCCTACCTGGCGGCTCTGTGAAGCACTCAGCGCAAGCACCACTGGCTCGGTGATCTCCAACACCGACTGCAGCAGCGAAGACATGACAATGAACAGGATGATAAGCAGTACCGCGACGCGGCTCGGCATCTTGATTTCGGTGAGGCCCGTCTGTAGTGCCAGCAAGAGCATAGTGATGCCCTCTGTCCAGCCACTGTGCATCGGGTGGTCGTTGAGAAAGCTCAGGCTGCCGTGCAGGAAAGCCTTGGTGCCGGAGAGGATTAGGTAAGCCAGGTATGACACTGTCACCGAGGAGGCCACCAGCGTCACAGGGCTCGAGCAGACGCCGCTGGCCGAGCTGAGGACCAGCAAGTACCAGGGACTCTCCCACGTCGGATACATCTCCGCCAGCTTCACGCAGAACTCGATCAGCCAGAACACCAGGAAGTGGGTGGGAACAAACAGCTTGTTCCAGAAGAGCGTCATCAGGCCAATCCAGCCAAAGCGCATCGTGAGCAACAATGTGTCCAGGTAGGCATCTTTGAGGAAGCTTATCAATGACGGCAGCTGGCTATACAGGTAGCAAGCTACGCTGACACACATGAGGGCGTTGCCGAAGTTGTGGAGCACCTCTAACGACTCCCAGGGAAAGTCAAACACACGTGCCAGCACCGGCAGGGTGTAGCAGGACAGAATGGGGAGCAGGGGCCGGTATGGCCCATCAAGGAGTTCATACACCATCCATGCGAGCACCACGTGGGCCAGAAAAGCTGCCACTTGCCGCCGGGTGAAGCTCTCGTCTATGTCTAGGTGTTGGTCTTGGGCCAAGCTCTCCTCCATTTGGATGTAGTACTTGGACAGCAGGTGTGAGCTCAACAAGAGAAGGGCACTCACAAAGTTGGTGTACAGGGACCGCACTCTGGAGATGGGAAGCAGCAGCAACAGGAAACCATGTACGAGGACTGCGGGAGAGAAGCAACGTTGGCACACATATCCACACATGACCGGGTCTTTTCCCGCATTACCCAGATTGGTCAGCACTGCATTCAGGACCCCTTGGAGCGACATGGACTGTGGGACTGACTTGTTGCGGTCGTGCTGCCACCAGTAGTCGATAATGAACAACCCTGGGACGCGCATGATGATGCCCACGGCTGCCTCCACTTGGGCTCTTGATGGTCTCATGGTTCCACCTATTAAAATCCCGCTGGTGAACCAATCAACTTCGGAAGAGCAACAGTACTAAGACAAACGTGTCCGGCTTTGACAGCGGTGCTTTTCCTACGAGCCTAGCAGAACGATGCAATCACCTGAGAGGTCTATTTCGAGCGCAGATTGTCTGGCGAACCGCTTAATCGGGCGTTCGACCAAAACACCTCGATTAGGCCAAGGCAGGATAGTGTTTCCATCTAAGTACCGCAAAAATCGACGGCACATGTAAACAAATCGAACGTAGGCTCTCCTTAGGTATCCTTCCATGACAGTGAATTTGTCATTTTTAACGGGTCCTTAACCAGGGTTCCGTTACAGGGAAGATCGAGTCACCCGACACGCTTTTCTGCAGAACTATGCGCGCGACACATTTTCTGACCGGTTATCCCCCTCAGTGCGTTATCATTATTTTGGTTCAGGCGGAAATCTATCGACGTCGACGAAGAGACAACTCTATCACGCTGTCAAAGAACGGTTCCTGCGATCCGATGCCCAATGGGCCCAAAGACTACACTGTAGCCCCCCAGCTACCTACTGTCACGCCTCTCAACCCATGCTCGTAGCCATGTGTTCCTCCCAGTTCCGTACGCACCTGTTTTAAGATCTTGAGGCGGCGACCGCGAGAACTCGGGAGCTATTCAAAGCTCGCGCGTTCGAATGTAACGATTTCACCTTCTCACGTAGCAAATGTCGTACAAAAGTAAGCACGGCGCTTTACTCATCGTGTCCCAGCGCCGGTCCAACATATGCCAAAACCGTAAACAGCCGAGGTTCCACTGGTAACGCGCTATTGCCTCCTCCTGGTGCACACGTCTGATACGTCCGATACGTCATTGCTGTCAAAACACGAATGGATATAGCAAATTTTTATGTGTAGATACAGGTGGATGTATAAAGACGGGTCAGAGCCGTATATGTAGAGAGTTTGGTCAATGGGAGGCGCGGGCAGAGCTAGGGTGTGCGGCAGACTCGGAAAGAGGGCTTGGCATGCTCTCTTGACCAACCAGACGCCGAAAAGAATCCCCTAGCGGTGGTAGCGAGAAACAATTCTGAGCCGATCGATCATCGAAGGTCTATGTTCGTATATGGTTTTAATAAGCGCGTAAGAGTGGAAGTGTAGTAACTTTTTGTGGTTGAAAATAGGGTGCACGTGTTGTTTCATCATGATCACGCAGAAAGATGTAAGAAACGAATGCGCCGCTCAACTCTATTTTGCGCGGACAGAGTGTGACCGCTCTGACGGCAGATTCCCGGCGCTCGGCGTTTGGCGTAAGGATTATGTCGATCTTTCCGCTAGTCACACTCTTCCACCATCATTTCAGATAAGTGTGATTGAAACATCACGTGTGCCATATTTTCAGCCATCGAGAGTTACTCCAATGCAGTTATCAGGTTTGTTTCTTGCGACCACCGCCAGGGTATTATTTCCGGCTTCTGGTCGGTCACATTCGAATTTCTGAAGACGCCCTGGAACACGCCCAGCCCGCTTTCGGCCAATGGCGCCGCTTCATTTGTCTCCTATACTTCCCAACGAATGGCCAAACTCTCTACATATACGGCTCTGAGACGGGTCACTGATATGGGTGACTTTAGGTGAGCTGACTGAACCTTTACAATTGGACGGCGTTTTGCGCCACCTAGCCAGCCTGCTTTGTTTACAAGGGTTTTAGCATGGCGGCTTGACCTTCTACTGGGTGTACCGAGTGGCCAGGCTCTTTAAATCGACCGCACAATTCGGTTTCTTAACCTATCGCGCGACGGCTTTGTGCTGCGTTGCCCACAGATGGTGCGTTTTTCTTTTTTTTTTTTTTTTTTTTTGTAAAATTTGCAAGGAGCAAACTTTTCTGAGGAAAAAGTAAAGAAAGAAAAAGGCATAGCTCCTATGGAAATGCGGCGAAGTCAAAGGTTTTCAAACAATACGGCGCCGTTTCGCACGGGAGACAAGAGATCAAGGAGGTTATAAGTAGGGGTGTCGCGAACCGGCCGCGGTTCGAGTTCGACCAGGTTCGACTTTTTCGAACTTTTAGTGCAAAGTTCGACGAACCTTGTATTGAGGTTCGACTCGTGTGCGCATGCGCGACAGGCTGGCCAGTTGGCTTCGGATTGGATGGTAATGGCTAAGATATGAATTAATTACAGCGCTGATTGGCTATTTCAGTTAATACAGTACTAAAAATTAAGTTATTAACTTCTTCAGTGATTAGAATTAGTTTCTTTTAATTGCAGCTGTTCACAAAATAAAATAACCCTTTGCATAAAAAACAAAACAAATTCTCTAAACCTAGACATGCTTGTATCAAGGGCTGGCCACACTGTCCATAAAGTCGAACCGGTCGAATTTGGTGAAAAGTTCGAAGGTTCGTCGAACCGGTTCGACCCAGTCGAACCCCGAAAATTCGACCAAAAAATCTGGTTCGACAAAAGTTCCACCAACTCATGTTTACAAACAAACCGGCGCGCCCCTAGCGGACGTCACCGGCGCCGCGCATGCGCGGTGGATGGTGGGCAAGAAGCCCGCCGTCGCCCATAAACAAACCATTGAATTGCGTTGTTGTCGGCGTCGGTGGGAGTCCCCGTGCTCTTTTTCACGTTGGAATTGTTTATTCTACGTCCTCCTAACAATGTCTGACTACTTGAGCGGCTTCAGCAAAACTAACGAGGCAAAACTTTGCGTGAATAATGTGACGTGCGGCGATTCATTTCACGTGGACGCCCCGGAATAGGCGCTAAAGCCTGACTCCCACGATGAGATTCTACTCGCTGTTTTCAGACGCGACGTTGATTGGACTGCAAAAGCGTGGACCGTAGCTGAGATGGTGGACGTCGATACTGAAAACCGCAAGTAGAATCGGGCATTACTAGTCGGTGATGCATCCACTGGTAACAATAATGATCAACATCTTCTTGTATCTGTTTACACTTAGCCTATATACTTACCCCAACCAACCTTCAAAAGTGTTTTGAGGCCTGCACTTAGTTCTTATCGCAATTACCGGGTCAACGTTTGGTTTACGGGCCGCTGTCGTTTGAACGAGCTGACGACAAAAAGCAGCCAATTTTGAAAGAGCAGACGACAGTTCGAACGCATGCGTAATGGGGCACCGGCAAGAAGCACCGCGTCCCGCGTCAACAAACCACTCGAATGTCACGTTGTCGGCGTCTGTGTGAGTCTGCGTACTCTTTTTCGCGTTGGAATTGTCGATTCTAGGTCCTCATCGCAATGTCTTACCACTTTAATCGCCTAAGCGAAATTATCAAGGCTCGTTACGCCGCTAAGCATTGCGTAAATAATTTGACGTGCGGCGATTCATTCGCATGAACGCCGCAGAATGGACGCCAAAACCATGATGAGATTCTTCTAGCTATTTTCGGTAGCGACGTCGCTCGTGTTGCAAAAGTGTAGAAGGTAGCGGCGATGATCGACGTCGATACTAAAAATCGGAAGCGGGAACAGACCAAGCGTAACAAGTCGGTGATGGCCACCGGTACCAATGATCAACATCTTGTATCTACTGTTTACACCGAGCCTACTTAAGTCTTTTGAGGCCTGCAATTGCTTCTTATTGCAATCACCGGGTCAAAGTTTGGTCTACGGGCCGCTTTTGTTTGAACGAGCAGACGACAAAAAGCAGACATGTTTGAAAGAGCAGACGAAAGTTCGAACGATCAGGCGGCCGTGTGAATTTGAAGACGCACTGAACCCGTGGGTGGTTCGGACAACTTGACGATTTTCTCTCGTTCATGTTGGAACAAAGCAAATACATCTGGCGACCACAAGGTGTTGCCCGCACACGCAATCGTAGTTCGACAGCGTCTGGTTTGCCCTTTTCACGGCTACTATCCACGTTCTCGGACGAACGGAGGCGGCAAAAACACATGAAAACTGATCTTCAAACCTTTCCAGACTCTCTTGGTACAACCCCCGTCGCAGCATTTTGACGAGAAGGCAGGTTTTTTGTGTCGTTTCTTCCAAAGGAACACGGGAATACATGTCTGGCACGGCGACTTCTGCCCACCGCCCCAGACCGGAAGTGCGTCCGGCGCGCCACCACCGCGGCGTGACGTAGGAGAGTTGAGTTGGTGTATAGACCTTTTCTGTGTACTCTCGTCTCCAGCCACCTAATAGGCGTATCCGGTATGGGCGACGAAAAAATAATGGCCGAGGCTACATCCACGCGCGGGGACGTAGCCAAGTCGGGAGGAGATAAGGCTCCATCCACGCAAAAGGTCACGTGACTTATAATTTAAGGACATAATTTGTTTTTATTTACATATTATGCTTTCTTACAAGTAAATATAGGATCTAGAAATAAATAGGTTACATTTTATTGTTGTTTTAAAGTTAATATATCACGTGACCTTACAAATTCTTAGACAATTTATCAATGTGTCACTGTTTTCTAACACAGATAGGAAATATCATGCGTCATAAAAATAGAATCCGTAGATGTCTTTATATTTACGTTGTTCAGGAGTCACACACACGTGTGGGCAGCGTGCGTGCCATCCGTGCGTGTGGGCGTGCAGCCTGCAGCAATGTGGTGTGGGCTTGGTTGGCTTGGCGCGGCTGCGGCCTCTGGGGCCTTCGCCCATGTGCACATCGCTGCCCACACATTTAAGGCGTTGTAGTGTGAGCTTATGTGCATCGAAGGGGACAAGTGCGAGCGCACGCTTCGTATGTTCTTGACTTGCGCACACGCTCGCTATCTCACAAAGATTGTGCGAGAAGGAAAAGCATGCATTAGACTCAGTAATAACAAACACACTGAGAGCATCTAATCGAGGAAACTGGGTAAAAGATTCCAGAAACAGTTTATTTCATGACAAATAAAACAGTAGCCGATGCACAGATGCCACTCGTCCACGAGATCACCGATGAACACGAAGCCCTTCTTGCGGCAGAACTCCTGCAGGAGCCAGTTCACTTCTCTGTGCCGATCATTCTACGCCTGGATCACTGCACTCTGCCTACGCTGACACTACAACCGAAAAGAACCTGTTCTCCCAACTCGGAAGAAAAAGCGATCTGCGTCGTCGGATTGCGTTCCAAGATCTGAGCGGCCAGCCGACGGTACTTGTCAACGTACGCGCTGGCACAAACGCTGGTGTTGTTTGTGCCAAAAATCGAGCAGGGCGTCAGACACTTTGAGAAGCAGAGCCTTGATCCTAATGTTACTAAACACCCGCACTTCGACAGCCACTTGGTTATTCGATGTGAAATACTGGGACAAGTATTTCACCATCGAATCCCCGGCAACCAAAACTGGAGGCATATCAGAAGCGCGACCGTGTGAATACACAAAGTTTTTTTGACCAAGAAAACAATAAAAAGAAATAAAAACAACACTTCAGATAAACCCGCTTGGGGAAGACCATGCAGGAACAGCAGTCCGCGCACGGCAGGAACGCAAGGAGCAGTGGCCCCCGAGCACAAGGCAAAACAATGGGAGGCAAGGCCGTAGGTTGATTGCTGCGTGGACGGAGAGAAGACGGAGAAAGAACTGTTTCCGTCCACGCAAAAAAGTGACGTGGGCGCCGGAAGTGACGTAGTGCGTGGATGGAGCCTTATCTCCTCCCGACATGGCTACATCCCCGCGCGTGGATGTAGACACTCCCAAAAATAATCCAACGTTTCAACCTGCAAATCGTAAAAAAATAAAGGGGAGGCAAAACGACAAAGTGTGACGTTTACGCTTATATCCTAAATGCCTTCTATTGGTGTGGCAAAGGCAAAACAATGTTTTCGCCCATACTGGAAGTGACATCAATTGAAGATGGCGGCGCACTTGCAGAAAAGGTCTATAAGTACTAGGAGGGGGCACGTTGCAATATTGGTGAAGCCTAGTCATAAAAAGTTTAAAGGATTTTATGCCCAGCGTGACCACAGATCTCTCTGGCGATTGGTGCGCGTGACATGTCACGTGTGAGATGGATGGTTGATTGTAGAAGGACTCCTTGCAGGCTTGCGCGCGCTTCGTCCGGTAGGTTTTATCAGATCGAAGGCTAGACTGCGGTGTATTCAAGTACCCCATAGCAAGACGAAGGCTAGCTATGGTCACGTGATGTGGTCACATTGGCATGGTAAGTGAGGAGAGTAAGGAGAAAAATGAGAAAGAGGCGAGGCATCAAGGGAGCATGGCTTGTGGAGGCTATCGCGGCCGACGTCATGCCCTCTCCTACCCTTCTATCCTCCTTGCAAGAGATGGTGCAAGCGATCGCGATGCCAACTGCGCCAACGAATGAGCACACGGCACCGAGCCGGCGTCTTTAGCAGGCGATCTTTTCGACTCAAAAGCCGTGCGAGCTTTTCTGATATCAGTTGCCAATGCATTATTTTATCACCCTTACTGATAAAACATATTGAATGGACACATAATCAATTAAAAAATGGTTTGTCGGGATACGCTGACTGTTTTTTTCGGGGTACCGATGTCGTCTGCTTTGCAGTTCCTTGTTGTTACCGCGCCCGTTTTTGTTTCTGCGGCCTGCGGAACGCGCTCTGCTTTTAGGTCGAAAAGATTGTCTGCTAAAGATGCCGGTTTTCGGCGCCGTATGCTCGTTCGTTGGCGGCAGTTGGCGTCGCGACCGCTTGCGTCATCTCTTGTCTCCCGTGCGAAACGGGGCCATATTGTTTGAAGACCTTTGGCTTCGCCGCATTTCCATAGGAGCTAAGCCCTTTTCTTTCTTTACATTTTCCTCATGTAAGTTCGCTCTTTGCAAATTTTACAAAAAAAAAAGTGCCATCTGTAGGCAACGCTGCACAAAGTCGTAGCGCGATAGGTTAAGAAACCAAATTTTGCGGTTGATTTAAAGAGCCTAGCTACTCATTGATACACCCCGTAGATTCTTGGCAAAGAAACCTTCCCTTCCAAACGCTCGGCTGCCCAGCAGGAGCGTATGGCACAGTTCCTCCAAAGCGGTGTTGATTCAGAGCCGGCATTTAGAGGTCAAATGTATGCACGCTCATGCAATAGCGTAGCCAGGTTTTTACAGCGGGGCTGTTAGAGGGGCCCTGCAATCATATTTAAGCGTCTACCTTTTTTGCGGTTTTCACGTCTCTTGGGGTTCGGGCAAGCCAGCGGGCACGGAGAGAGTAACTAAATATCAGTGCGTCATATTATTTTAACCGGACGACGTGGAAACCTCCTCCACCTACGGGGGCGACCCGCGGTGCCGAAAGCACACGGTATGTGAGGTCTTTGGTCCTGGGATTACTACATGATCAGAGCAACTAAAACCTTCTTGAGCAGCGTCGGCATCGCTGTCGCCGTCAGCGTAACTGCGTGGTGCATGATGCGAAATGTCCCATTATGCACCGCGCGAGACCCTCGTGGCATCACGAGGGTCCCGCGCGGTGCATTATGGGACATTTCCCATGATGCATTGCGCGGGGAGGAGGAGGAGGAGGAAGAGGGGGAGGGGGCGAGGAGCACGGGAGGAGCAGATGAGGGTTCCATTTTGTGCCGTGTTTCATTGTTGCTGGAGTTGGCACCAGCGGTAACTGGACCAACTCCAACTGGGACCAGTTGGAGAACTCAAACTGGGACCAGTTGCAACTGGAAATTGTTCCATAAACCAGTTGCAACTGGGACCAATTGGTCCCAGTTGAAAATTTTCGCATGGGAAATAAAACGAAATTCAAGGGCGGCAACTCCGCTCAATTCTGAAAAATATAGGCTTACATGTGATTCCATTTCACAAAGCACTACCAAACAACTCTACGTCTTCGGATTCACGAAATGTGGAATATTATTTGTGCAATCTTAGTTTAAACATCAGCTGATACCGAAACCAAAACTTCGGTTTGCGTCAGGCCACATTGGTCTTGTGCCGTCAGAGTCATGGCCACGTCACGTCGAACCACGTGGTCTTGTGACGTTCGGGGGGGGGGGGGGGGGGGGGGGGCGAGGGACAGGACACGCAACACGGGCAGGTCGCTTCGCGTGGCATGGACGGTGATGACCCGGGGGAGAGGGGGAAGGGGAGAAGACGAAAGAGGAGAAGGGGAGTGGAGAAACAGACCGATAAGCGCGCAGGGCAGCGCAATCTAGCGCATCCGCGTTAAGGTGATCACGTGGACGCCGTTCAGCCAACACTGGGAGGAAAAACGCATGACGTCATCGTTCAATTTCGCTCCGAGAAGTAAAAACAAACAAAACGTGAGAATGACATAGTCATGCCATAGAGTAATATACACAAGGTAAAGAGCGGACACTGCCATAGGCCCCAGCGGCCCAGATAGACCAGTGACAGGTAGCGCTCCTAGCGGGCGGTATGAAGTATAATCTGATTCCGTTTCCGGTCAAGTTAGTTTCGGTTTCGGTTTGGGCGTTTCTGCTCCGGTTCTCCGGTACCTTTCTCTCTCTCTCTTTCCTCCCCGCCTCCCTCGGCTCTCGGGTGCCCCTTGACTCCCGAAGCCGCGTTTTTTTTTTTTTTTTTAAGTTTTTTTTTCAAGACCGACGCGCTTTTGCTTTATTTTTTACGATAGAGTCCGTGCAAAAAGTGTCAAACAATATTTCAACTTACTTCACAAAGCAGAAGTATATATATTTCTTGTTCTTTTTCTATTGTAAAGCATTGAAGTTACACAATTGCCGCATTGACTCCTGGCTGGTGGAGCATTTTGGGGTCAACAACAGTAAGAGGTTCGAACACATTTTATTGGACCACATTCATGTATACATGATTTACTTCAGAAGATCTGTATGTTTTATACGAAAGAGATCGATACTCACAAAAATAAATGAATATGAAGGACTTTGGCATATCGTACACTTCGTAATAGATTCTTAGCGGAACCAAGTTAACAAAACCTTTCCACGGACAACATGCTGTATGATACATTCATTTTCACGCCGACTCGGGTACGGGAAGTAAGTGCAAGAATAAATAAGGCATCGCTATCATTATCAGTCATAAGAGTATAATAACAGTGCGAAGCACACACCGGATAGTACAAATTCCCGATTTCCGGCATATATAAAAAAAAACACCAATTTGCATAGCCTCAAACTCACTGCGGGCGAACGATTACCAAACAATGAGAACTCTATTCGAAATCTGACAAGATTCAACGTCCCTAAACATTCCCCGAAATTGTTCAGAAAAGAAATAGGGCTTCAGAAAAAAGTGGCTGAAGAACTATGGACAGTGGATACAAAAGTGGGTACATTTTCTTTCAAATATTTTTAGCCTCTATACACTATTTTCTATCAAAATTTTGTAGAAAGTGGACAAATATTTTTGTTAGGGAGCCGTGATACACATTCGCTGGAAAAAGGGGAGACAAATATTTGGAGAACAAGCTGCACCACCCACTTAATAAGCACTTGTTGTTTTTAGTTGGCAAACGTCTCTGTTAATACACTATTAACAGTTAAACCTGTCTCGTTCTTACTAGCAACTGAAGAGTGCAACCAAACTTTGTCCAAATTCCAATTAAGCAATCAAAGATGTCAACTCAAGCGTATTCTGCAAAACAATTTTAAAACCCTTTGTGGTACTCCTCTGGGCAAAGGCTAAAACCACCCAGACCTCAAAGTGCGAAGCGGCACACACTCCTCGAACATGTGTCACACTCTCTATTATGGGAAGAAAGTGATTTTCTAGTTGCTGAATGAAATGAAAGGACAGCTTGTGATGGTATTACTAAGTTCCCGAAGAATTTTCCAGGCACATGGTATGCTTTAGGAAGAAGACAGTACTGGTGAGGCCTGGTCGAGTTGTTAGACTCATCCGATAGCAGCTGTGAACAGCCACAGCTGTAAGTTGTCTGTTCAAGCAAAAGCTTGATCAAATAGCACCAAACGTAATAAAAAAGTGGACGAGTCATCAATTAGGTTAGACCTGATGTCTAATGCCAGCTCAGAAATATCCTCTAGTGGCAGGAAGTTATGAATTGGAAGACATTCCACAATGTCTGAAATTAAATTTTCATGGTGCGAAGATATTTGCAACTCCTTTAGGAGGTCCAGCCTTGTCATCCTCTACGGTTTCATTGTCCGACAGTTTGAACAGTTTCTTTATCCGGAGGTGTTTTAGTCCTGAGGTGAACTGATGCACATTTGGGTTTGTGTAGCAGCCCAGCATTTGTCGTATATAGCTCCAAAAACGTTTTCAAGTGTGTCTTGCTGCAGGCGTCGTGTAAGTAAGAACTTAAAGTCATGGCTGCTTGAAAGCTCATCCCAGAGCATGAGGACACTTTTTATAGTAACTTGCCACCCAATGATGGCTTATGGCTGCCTCCTACTTTCGAACTGCCATGCTGAAATCCATCCGAGTTACTGGTGGAGAAAATCAAGTATTTCAGATTCTCTCTTCAGAATGGCATGACGCAACTTCTGCCCTGTCTTCTTGAATTTTTTAGCTATTTAGACAATCAAAAAGTATGCACATCCTATCACAGAAATAGGCTGTAGCCATGACTGCCTCAGGAAGATCCTTGGTATAAACAACGGATATGATTGCAAGAAAGAGTGAGGCACTCAGTACCTGTGGGGCACAATTTTCTTCCATGTTACAGTAAGGTTCTTGAAAAAATCTGTCTCTCAGTAAGTTTCGGAGCCAATTGCAAGCTCATCTCACGGATAAAACAATAAAGTTCAACAATAGAAGACCACTCAATGACCTCATTTCCAATGCAAAGTTTGTGGGCTTGGAGATTGCAATTGGTTGTTTTGGGAAGGTGCGGAACATCAAAGACAAAGTAAACGTGTTCGTTGTCAACTTCAAAAAACGGCTTATCACACACACCAAGCTTACGTTTGAAGCTTCCTAACCACAGACCACCGCCTTTACTGTGAAGCCAAAAGTCTTAAAGGGGCGATGCACTGATATTTGTATTTTGCTCAAATACCGTTAAGGACGAATCCCTGACGGTAATGATCTGTGAAATAACCGTTCGTTTTCACCACACGCAATCGAAGTCGCCGAAAAAAAAATAAAGAAAAACGAGCAGAGTTCGCCCCCTCAACTCGCAGCCAGAACAAGCGGCCCCGTGATCTGGAGCCGATTATATGCCGCCAATGTTGATCATAGCCATGCGCTGGAGTTGGCATGGCACAGGACACGCGCTGAGTTCCAGACATTGTTATGGTTCGGCTGTTGTCGTCGTTGCAGCGATTGGACACAGGACACTACCCGAATGTTTCTCGAGCTATTGATTATCACGAGCCCAAATCGAGTGTCCACGCCATACTCGGGTCATCAGGTTTTGCGAAGGAGAGATTGAATGAAAACACTCGGTTTCGTCCTCGAAATTGCAGCGCAACAAAGGAGTTTCTTGGTCAGTGGCGTTGCGTGCGAGTATCCTTTTGTCCCATTAGTGCCAGTAAGCTCGTGTAAAGTGAAAAACATTCCAATTGAATATCGTTGCACCGCCCCTTTAAGCTCCCGAATGAGAGAAATGAGGAGACTGCGTTAAACAGAAGACGTTGTTAAAGTGTGCACAACAGTGTATGCAAGGGGCTAAACGCACCTCCTGCAAATTTCAGACAGCATTAACAACCAAGGCTCTATCTGCAATGTTAGAGGTTCGCTCAACACCGTCATCTGTGAACCCGGGGACAATGTCATGTGCAGGGTCGTAAGTTATATTTTTTTTTAAAGCTATCTCATCGAAAATCAAGATGCACACACGTTCAAGTGCAGCCAGACAGCCCGGCAGAAACAACAGCGCGAGAAGCTCGAACCGATCGGCTCCACGAATTCACGCCGAGCATGCGAGCACGCGGGCGGTCATGCGTCACCTTGATTGATGCAAAGTCGACCGAACATGATGCAGCAGAAAGCACAGATGGACGGCACGCACGGCACAGACGAACGACGCAGGGACGAGCAGAGGCGACGGCGTGCAGGCAGGCAGGCCATGGCAGGCGCCATTCATCACGTGGTTTTTGTGACGTATTCAATTTAAACTATTTAGTCATTTTAAATACTTTAAACAATTTTAAAGCATTGCAATTTAAAAAATAAATACTTTTCACAGAAAGAGTTTTAATTAATTTTAACCAAATTGCAGAAAAGCGCCACGTAGCGGAGGGTATGAAATGCACTATCTGGGCCGCGAATCGGCTCCTGTGTCCTCTCTTTACGTTTACTATATTACTCTATGGTCATGCCTCTGATGTAGTGGCTCAACGTTGGCCGCTCCAACTACGTCGCACTGACTGTGCTGACGATTGCGCCTCACGTCGCAAACTTGAGTTGGCAGATTTCGGCGACTTGGCTCATTTGGAAGGTTTGCTGGCCAGTTTATTAAATATATAGACGGAATTAGATCGTAATATTTGACATGGGGTCTTCCTATATGATACTGAAGGGGGCTACATAGTTTTCGTAATATCAAAAATGAAGCGGAGTTGCCTTTTAAGTTACTACGTACGTTCAGTGCACTCAGGTTCGGTGCAAGATAAAAACCAGTAAAAAAGTCCTTGGGGGCCCCTTTAAGGGATAGTTTCCCCAGGATCGTGTCCGCCGGATAAAAAAAATGATGACACCAAACTAGGGAGGCTGTAGTGAGGGTGGGCGCAACTCAAAACCTGGAGAGCGTTTGCAATTTAATGGCGGCGCCTGAGGGAGAGGATGCGAGAAAGGATATGCGCCAGTGTTGCCTGCACGAGAGCAGGCGCCCGCTCTGTTGCAACTCTGTTGCTCCATGCGCCTTTCCTCCTCTCGCCTCCCATTGCAAGCAACGAGCGCCTTGGCGCAGCCTCTCTCGCTTCCTTCTCGCTCCGAGAATTGCAAACGTCGAGCGGAGAAAGCAAAGTTGCCAGACAAGCAGCAACGTCCAAGATGGCGGAATTTACCATTTTTCGCGTTAAAAAAATACTTAACCTATCGCAACAAAACTGGTGGCTATGGAAAAGTAATCATTTATACCTTGTGTAAATTATTCAAGCACCTTAATAGGCTTTTATGACCCGAGTTAGGAAAGAAAACGACCCTTTGCCCCATAGACTCCCAGCAAAATTTAGCAATTAAATGGCGTCCATGTCCCGTCTTCGCCGATCTAGCAGTTGCACCCACCCTCACTTGAGCCTCCCTACACCAAACTCTGGACAGCTACTGCCATCTATGAGCGACTGCAGCAACCAGACAACCGGTTGCCGCCAATGCTCATAGATGGTGGCAACTTTTCTTCGAAGGAAGAGCGGGAGCTGATTGAATGAGCAGCGACTTGCGCAGCAGCGCGAATGGTTCTGTAACCGTCGAGAAGCCGCTATCGCCTAAAGTTCCACTGCGTCGAGCGCTTCAGATTCCCTTGCGAAAGAAGAGCAGATCGCTCGCCTGGAAAGCCACCGCCGAGAAGACAAGCTACAGCCCCGCAGCTCTTCCTTCTTCACCAAACAAAAAAGCTCAAAGTTATTTTTTTATTTTTTTTTTTTTTGGGGGGGGGGGGGGGGGCACCTTGTGCTTATGGATGGATACAGCGATACAGTGGTGTGTAGCGACCGCATAGCCTCCACCATGCATTGGCAGGGGTCGGCGGCATATTTTGAAATCCTACTCCTACCCATTACAGGGGGACGGAGCCAATGCAGAAGGGCGGAGGGAGCCCAATGCAGAAACAAACAAAACAAAAATGCCCGTCGACGCCTATTGGTCCACGTGTCTATGACGTCATTGGCTGTTCCCAATTAGCGGCAGCAACCCCTTTTATTTTTTTGTTTGAATTACAAAATCTGTATAATAGGCACTTGTGCGGGGTGCTATAATGATCAAAATAGTTTGCAATGCTTTTAATTAGGAACAAAAGACGTAGCGCTAACTTTAAATAATGTCCAAAGATGCGAATGCACACCGCTCGGATTACCAAGACTGTGACCCAGACGATGCAGACGTGTTTACGCCGCTGTGCACGCGAGTTTTCGTTTGGATCTCGCACACTTCCATACGTGCACCGAACAGAACGAGATCGCCGAAGCTAACGCAGCGCTGTCGTGAACGCTGGCTTGTGGTTACGTACTTGTGAACCCTGCGACTCCCTTCGCTTTCAAAGCACACACAACGATTACGGATGATACTTTCCGTCTTGCGGTAACATCACGAGGGCACTTCTCCGGTCACGTCTTCGCTACATGTGCTCGCAAACTGCGGAGCTTCTCGTGTGCCGTCAAACCAAAATACCGGCGCCATGTTGAACGTGCGTTGTTGTCAGATTTTCTCCGACCAAACAAAAGCAACAAAAGCTGGCTCTAGCTTTTAGCGTACATCGGCATCACCTTCCCCCCGTTCCTCCAGCGTATCTTTGAAAAGACGCACCGGAAGACGAGACGCTCCAAGTCAATCCAAGAGTGAGGGGCGGAGCGTACTTCTCCTCCACGCTGGTCGAAAGAGCGGAGGTTTCAAATCTGGAGAGGTTCCGACTCCGACTAAATTACGTCCTGTGGCGTAAATATTGCTAAAAAATTTTTTTTTTCGTGGAAGATTTGTTTTGTGACACGCTTGTCCCAATTAGGCTGCTTAAAAAAAAAAAAGCTTTTTTCTCTTTGGAGTTACCCTTTAATGGCTATAATACCCTTTGTAACGGGCGGGTGGTAGCCACTGAGCCCAAGTCTAAAAAGAAAAACCTACGATTCCTCTCACCCTTCCAAGCCGATTTCCTTCCCCTGTCATTAGGATGACTTTTGGGGGATCGAGCAAAAAAACTAAAAAATATCGCTCCCCGCTTCTTCACCACAGCGAGGGAGTCGTCAATTTTCCTCCAGTCAAACCTTGTCGGCATTACCCCAGCACCAGACCCACTGGGGGACAGGGTTGAGACTTTGGGCCAGAGCCACATGGGAGGGTGTACCACCAATTTTCCTGTCCCGCCTCTCCCCAGCTGTGCTAGTTAGTTGTGCATCATTCAATTGCCCCTAGATTATTTCCACCAATCTTCTAATCGCCTCTTTGCGACTGTAATCCTTCTCTTCCATAGTCGCCAGCAAAACCCAGGGCCCGGCCAAATCTGTTACCCCTTCAAGGAGGAGACAGGGCCAAGCCCCGTGCACTTCAAAACCAAGTGCTCTAGCGTCTCGCTCTCATTATGGCAGGCAGCACATAATGTGTCCGTCTTCTGAAATTTAGCCCTATACGTCCTCGTCCTCAAAACTCCCGTTCTCGCCTCGAACAGTAAAGAACTTCCCAGTGAATAGGTGACCGGCGTTTGGCAACTTCCAGTTCCTTAGGAAATTTTGCTTCACTATTGACAAACGATGACAATGAGCTGCAAGCCTGTGCAAGCAGACTCTAGACTGTAGTTTTCAGAACCATGCTTAGACAGGCTTGCAGATCATCGTCGACATTTGTCAACAGCTAACCAAAATTTCCTAAAAAACCGGCAGTTGCCAAACGCCACTCATCTGTTGTCAAACACATTTTCCTTTCTCGTGTCCTGCTTTTGTGTCCTGTACATCGCAAGAGCTGATTTTTCCTGCATTCTTACCTCCCACATTTTTCCTTTTGATTCTGTCACCACCTACAAAATACGCACACACACTAATTCTTGCTATGTCATAAACTCAATCAACACCAAACAAAAACTAGAACAATAAAACGTTCTTAAGCACAATTTTTTTTCTTTTCTAGTTTTGTTTAATTGGAACAGCATTTTTGCACTGGGAAATTGTACATTACATATCGAAGAGATCGCCTAAAAGTCTTTTCCATTAATTTTGGAAGTGGAAGGCTCTGCCTCTTGCTCATATTCAATCTCGACGTGTGGCCGCTTTTTCCTTAAGGATGATCTGGTGGGTCGCTCAGCATCAGCTTCTTTTTCTTCCGACGAATCGCTGTCAGCAATGTCTTCCAGGTCGGACATGTCGCTCTCTTCCATATCCTCAGCAGCAACATACTCCACCGTACCCTGAATGAGGAATGGCGACAAATCAGACCGGTAAGATATATAAACGATGGGAACACACAAGAGATTTCCTTGTGTTCTACCTTTGTTTTAGGTTTTGCATTGTAAGGTTAGACTAAAACGGCTGTGGGTAGACATACTTTGAGTTGTTCCTAGCTTCCAATTCGGCAGCCATGGTATATGTAATGCATATTATCTGATGAAGACATCTCCAACTAAAACACCTGCCCACCGTAATATCCCGAATCCTCGCCCACCCCACAATTTTCAAAATATCGATTTCCAAAACAAAAATTAAAAAAAATAAACCACTGAGTAATTGCCCACCCCCCTACAAATACCCCGCAGACCTCACAATTCGCAAACACGCACCCGCCCCCAATGTCGTGATTGCCGACTGTAATGTTGGAAGACAACCATGACAAAGAAAAAACGAAAGAGGGAAAGTCACTTTACTTTGTCCACACATCTTCCTCGATTTCCGTGACCTCAAGGTCAAAGGGCATTTGTGCAAAAGAAAAACCATGGAGATAACAAAATTTACAATAGAAAGCAGCTTCGTCTACACCCGAAATAAAATCAGCAAAAACCCAGCCATCAGGGGCGATGTTTGGGACAAGGACATGGGTAAGTAAAGACTCGCTTGAATGCCGCACAGAAACACCTGTGAAGCATCCCATTTTGAGCTTCTGCATTATCGTAGTGTTTGCGTTGCTGTCATGCCGTGCACGGGCGCACGTTGGTATGCGCCAAACAAGGAAGTTGCACAACAGTCCGCACCTTGTGATTGAGAAAGCATGCGACGTGATCGCAGGCTTCCACTTTCCCTCTTCTCTGACTTCGCACTTCGTTAACCCGCTCGCTCGCTCGCAGCGCATGATGTATTTTATCCCATTCAATTTTGAGCCTAGAACACGGCAGTTTCGAAATGTGCTTTCATGGAACAAGCACGAAAGATGTGGAGCAGTGCTGTTCACCGCTAGCATGCAAGCAACGAATTTGGCGATAGCAATACATTGGTTCATGAGCTTGTATACACCAACCTAAGTTTACAAACAAACCGGGGACCCCTAGCGGACGCCACCGGCGCCGCGCATGCGCGATGGAGTGTGGGCAAAAAGCTTGCCGACACCTGTAAACAAACCATTGAAATGCGATGTTGTTGGTGTCGGTGTAAGACCCCGGACTGTTTCTCGCGTTAAAATGGTTGATTCTATGTCTTCCAAGCAATTTCTGACTACTGGGGCGGCCTCAGCGAAATAAATGAGGCTCGTTGCACCGCAAAACTTTGAGTGCTGAGATTCTGCTTGCTATTTTCAGTCACGGCGTTGGTCGGGCTGCGAAAGTGTGAACCGTAGCTGAGATGTCGACGTCGATATTGAAAATCGCCAGCAGAATTGGACCAAGCGAATCAGACATAACAAGTCGGTGATGGCCACTGGTAACAATTATCAGCATATGTTTGTATCTACTGCTTACACCGAGCCTATTTATTCCAACCAAGCTTCAAACTTAAAGGTATTTGAATCCTGCACTTCCTTCTTACCGCAATAACTGGACGTTTGGTCTACGGGCCGCTGTCATTTGAACGAGCAGACGACAACAAGCAAAAACGTTTGAGAGCAGATAACAGTTCGAACGATCAGGCAGCCGTTCGAACTGAAGACGCACTGAACATAGTCCGCAGGTGGTCCGTACAACTTTGCGGTTTTCCTGCGTTCATGTTGGAAGAAAACAAATAAACCTGACGACCACAAGCATCCGTGAATTCAACCCAAAGTGCTTCCCGCACAAGCAATCGTGGTCCGACGGCGTCTGGTTTTCCTTTTTTATGGCCCTATCCACATTCTCGGACGAACCGAGCAAGCAAAAAACATATGGAAACTGACCTTCAAACCTTTCCAGCCTCTTTTGGCACAGTCCTAGTCGTGGTGTTTTTATGAGAAGGCAGGTTTTTGTCTGGTTTCTTCAAAAAGAATGCAGGAATGCACGTCTCGCATGGCGACTTCCGCCCACAGCCCCAGACCGGAAGTGTGCCCGACGTGCCACCATCGCATCGTGACGTAACAGAGCTGACTTCGTGTATAAAACAATAAAACTAATCTGAGTTTTGAGATTATTGTACCTTCCATGCAGCCACGCTCACTGAAACTGTGCAGTACAGCCAAAGCTACAGGGGAGAGAGTGCATCCCAACCTGTTCAGAGGAGGGAAAGGAGGAATGGGGAATCCCAGCCCTTCTCTCTCATTCCTCCTCTTGAACAGGTTGGCATATGCTCTCTCTCCCCTGTAGCTTTGGCTGTACTGCACGGTTTTAGTGAGGCGGAGTACAGATGTGTACAGCGAAAGGGGCGTTTGTTTCTCTGTTTTAGCTCACAATGGAGATATGGCCCGGCCAATACCCCCCAGAAGAGAAGGCCTGCGCATGACGTCATCGTCAATGGATCCCCAACCTGCCCTAAGCGGCAGACGCGCCCGTCTTGGCGTCGCCGCATGCTGGCGTTGTGCTTGTCGTGATGCTGTTGGCGATGCTGACGCAGGCTGGGCAGCGCTGCCTGCATCCACTAGTGATGACGTTTGGGGGAGGGTGAAGGCGCCTTGTCTTCTAAGTGGAACAGGCCCTTCCCACACTGTTTTATAAATTTTTAGGCAGCAGCCCGCCCCCCCCCCCCCCCCCCCCCCCTTCTAATGACTCAGAATATTATGCTAAGTCGAGGAACCAAAGCGTGCCTTGTGTGTGTTTGAGTAAAAGGGGTTTTACTATTTATTTATTTTAAGGACAAAAAGTAGGCTCAACAGTAGTGTAAAGAGAAATATAAACACAGATATATACATATATAGACTGCAGCTGTAAAGGCGCAAAGCAAATCCTGCTGCCGTCCACTCACAACATCGTGGTCGTCCTCTACTTCCTCCTCCTCCTCCTCGTCCGTTTCCACCTCGCTCTCGATCTCCTCGCCCTTGAGGGCATTGTCAAAAGCCTTCTGAGGGAAGTTGTAGATGTCCTTGTACTGCGGCGGACGAAAGTGCAACAAAGTATGTCAGCAGGGAAGAGAAAATGCACGAATGAGAATAAACAAACCAAATGCAGTACAGATTGAGAGCAACGTCAAGTTGGGTCAGAATAAGAAATATTATGAAACAACCCTATCCCACAAATACTTGTATGAAAGTAATTTTGAGCGGCAGTTTTTTTCCGACTCTATCCCCGAGGTTAACATTCGGTAAAAGTTACGGGATGATAAATGGGGAGAGAGCACAAAATGCTGCATATAGGCACAAAGGTAGCCCATGCCGTGCCACCACCCACCGTGCCCTGCCGTAGGCGGTCTAGCAACTCCTTTTCGATGGCCGAGTCAAGACGGGCGGCCACAAGTGCCTTCTCCTCTCTCCTGCGCTCTCGTCGTTCTATCTTGCGCTGCATGGGCACCAGTTTCCTCCTGGAGTAAAGTGCAATGGGACCACATTAGGTAAAAGGCACCAACTGAAGGATGCTGCAAACATGAACCACCATAATGTAAATTTTGACAAATCACATTAAAGAAAACAAAAAAACAACAACGTTGAGTTGCAAGGTTAGGCAAATTGGTGCTCAGAGAGTGGAAACAGGGCTGAAATGTTTAGAGTAGTGTCAACTTTTGCAGTGGATGGTGGTGGGGGTTTGCACATCCTAGTGTAACATAAGACCATCAAAGCAACACTAGCTGGGTACAGAACTGCCCCTGCTGAAGAGTACAGTTTCGCCACTGCCGCCACCCAACAGGACACAGTGAATGAAGCAAACCTTGCTTGCAACTTGGTCTGCCATACACCAGTCCCACAAGCAGATGCCCACTAATGACATACTTCTATTATTTAGCTCACTAGCTGCAAGCAGTGCAGTCAAAGCCACGGGTGGGAGGAGGCAGAAAGCCCCTTTTAAGCGAATTTTGAGTGACGGGCTAAATTCCAAATGGGTGAAAATGGACGGGGGGATGCACAAAGAAGAGTCTGGGTAAGAGAAGAGTTCCTCCTTCCCCTCCTTTCAAACTGCTTGTGTTACTCTCACCCCTCTACCTTTGTAGCACTCCGTGCAACTAGTGAGTATAACAGTTAGTTTGCACCGCAAAACCAGTAACTCTATAGGCACTATCGGTGTCATCAGCTAATGCACCGGCAGACTACCGTTTCTGAATCAGACATCAAAACCAAAGACTGTGGGTTCCTAATGAGACGAGAGTCGTTCGGACTTTGGGGACGCTGGCAATCGAAAACAGAATTGCTCACTTACTGGCGAGAAAGTCTAAGCTTGCGCATGCGGATGATGTACTGGGTGATCTTGAGCAGGCGCTGTTTGCATTTCTGGCGCACGAACCGGGGCCAGTAGACCAAGTGCTGGTTGATCTGTTCTAGTGCCTTCTCGAAGTTCTTGGATAGCTTCACCTTCTCCCAAAGCCTGTTAGGAAAGGCGGCTCGCTCGATCGTCTTCATGTAAAGGTAGCAGTTGCCTTCTTCCTCTTTGATGGTGGCGTACACCGAGTTGGCCAGGGGACATGACGATCGGTTGCACAGGCCCGTCAAGTTGAAATCGTTTCGGCAAAACTGCTGGCCCTTCGTGCTGAAAGGACAGGCGGTGTTCAGCGCCTTAGCCCCCCACGAAAAAATCAACGCAGCGTGTGTATCTGATCAAGGTGGGAATACTTACTTGACTTTGAAGGAGCAGAAGCTTCCTTTGATGATGCTCCATATGACCTGTCGGCGAAACGTGTCATCAAACCTAGCATAACTGTTCGACAACATGAATGAATTGGATACATTTTGCGTACGTAATGGGGTAGGCCAAGACGTAACACGTCAGTTTATGTTATGCGTGCGATGGTAAATGTCTATAACAAAAATCGCCGCCCTTAACCACCGATTACAACTTTGGTACGCTAGCTGCGATCAATGCGAGCACGGTAAACAGCGAACCTGAGATTGGCTGCGACCGTGTATCGCTAATGTTTGCATCACAGAGCTCCCGATACTTCAAGAAAGCAACGTTGATAACTTACGTCGTCGTTCTGCATTTTGTCGTTATAAAGTATAAAGCAAATCTGTCATAATTGGACGCAAACCACGCAGCCAACAAACCCTCGTGCTGCGAGCGCCGAGAAACAAGCTGGTAAAAGACTGGCCTCGTAGCCGCATGCCGCATCAAGACCGGTGGCGCAAGTAACGAAACAAGTCATGCTCTCGGATATTATAAATAAACAAAATCAACTAAAAGTATTGAAAAATAATTTAAATATAATAAATTAGTTACATAAATTAAAATAAATTCTTAATACATCTTATTTGAGAAGAAGTTGGTTGCCAGGATGCCCGTTCGCCCGCCGCACTTGACCGAAGAATTTGCATTGAAGTTTGATAACACACACACACTTCCGGTCGACTTCGCCATTTTCAGTTGTTTTAAGTATTGAGTGTGTCCCGAATACCAAATTATAATTGCACTGGTTAGTACTCGTGGTTATGTTTGCACTAAGAGTAAAGCTAGTGAAACGATAGTCGTGTGCACACATTGTCCTGTACATTCCATATCCATATCAAGCGTCCAGCTTTGAACTAATTCCATCGGTAAGCCTACTGAATTGGAAGTTTTGGAACGAGGGTTGGTGGGTCGGGATTTACTGGGCTTCGTGGCTCATTGCAAACCGATCTCCGATTTTTGCGCGAGCTGAACAGAGCCGTCGTTTCGGTACCGTGAGAGTTGGGAAATATCCGTTAAACGTAAAGCGTCCTTTTTTTTTTTTTTTCTCCTTTTCCAAGTCTGGGGACGCCCAGTGGCCCTTTTGTGTGTCGCAAGCTTCGCTGTGCAAAGGGTTGACGGATGCTTGAGTTGAGTTGGCAGAATAACATTTCCTCGGTAGTTTTGGGGGTTCGTATTGCGTTCATTGGAGTTCCGATGCCCAACTGCCGGCAGTATGTGGCGTACGCCTTCTGCGGTGTAATCTCGTTTCGCCATTCGTTCCAGTTTAGAGTTTCCTTTTATTTTGTTAATCTAGGCTTCGACCAGAGATGTTTGGGGGGGTGGGGATGCTTCTATGTGGGCAGATCGATACAAAAGTCTACATGGAACGTATAAATATAGCTATAAAAAAAAAAGTAAACTTTCGGTAGCCATAAAAAAAAAAAAAAAAAAACTTGCCAGTATCAATGTTCCAAGGTAAGGCAAGGATGTTTGCAGGTGCAATATTTATTTCCATTCATTTCCCTTTGGCGTGACGCCAGCGGCCACATTGTCGTGTTTTGAAGTGCACATGGAAAACCATGGAACTGGCCTCAGATGTCTAGATTCTAACTACAAACGTTTTCTAAAGCTAGGCTGAATATTTGATAAGTTGACAAAAAAAAAATATCCACAGAAACTGGCATGTTGAAAAAAAAAAATACCTTGAGAAACTGGCTTGCTTAGAGAAATATGTGGCATTAATTCTGAGCATAAAAGCTGATTGTATATTTGAATGCTGTTGAAATGTACTCTGCTTTGTCTCGCCCTACAATGAAATGGAGCCGAAGCTACGGACCACCATGCTGCGATGTGCACGTTGGAGCAGTATACCACGCGATTTCTAACTGGCTCGTGATTGGTCCCGATGGCCCGCAGGTTTTCCTTCAGTTCATCGTAGGATGCCTTGGCGTTCTGCTTAGGCTGATGCTGTATATACGTTGGCAGCTGAAGAACTACAGGGCATGGCTTATGTTTGCGCCCCTTTGCAATTCGTTCTTCCATGTTCTTGTTGGCTAATGCTGCAATTTCATTGGCTGCAGAGCAATAATGAGATGCTCGAGACTCGCCCTGTCTTTCGAAAGCTGTCGGTGACTGTAGTACCCGATGCTGATGGCACTCACTCACGGGGGAAATTCAAAGAAATGACTAGAAACAAAAGGCTTGGCTGCCACATCTGTTAACACCCCAAGCAAAGCCTCGGCAACATGCTAAAAGTGTGGTAGAAGCTCCGCCTTCAGCATGCACTTGTTGCTTTTCATCAGGTTTTGGCTGCGTGTGTGACCAAGTGCTAACAAACGCTTGCGCTCGAGGCGGAGCATCTACTGCATACTTAACCTGTCACCGATTAGAGTTCATTGTAGGTTGAGATGAGGTGTCCAGAACTTCTCTTGTTACGAAAACAAAATAGAGCAACAATTGCCATATTTTCCAGGCTATAGCCCACAAACTATGTGTGTTTAAAAGTCGAAATTTAAAGTTGTGCAGACTATACAGGAATTTTGTTTTTCAAGATAGTTAGTTCATTATGATGAGATGTGACTGACTTTGTGAATGAAAGAGTATGTTAAGGATGATTTTTGTGTAATATAAGCTTCTTTGTGACCTAAAAAAGCAAACATTCATCAAAGTGCCGTGTATGATAAGATTATTGTGTCGACTGAGCACCAGGTGCGGACTATGCACGGCGTGCAGTCTATGCACTGGGTGCAAACTATTTAAGCAAAACCTTTTTTTTTCGTCTAAATTGGCTTTTGCGGACTATACACCGGGTGCAGAGTATAGCCCGGAAAATATGGTACCTTGTATTACATTTACTTACACTAGTTTCTAAGAATCTGGGGTTCCCTTTACACAACAGCATGCATCAGTAGATACATCCTTAATGGAGCAACTGAAGTGTGTTTGTGATTGTAGTTCGTAGAGCACCGCATATTCTCCATGCATTTGTATTTAACAGATGCATTGCTGCATTGTAATGTTCACCAAATACTACTACATCCCATCTATCCGTTTTGTTTTGCAAACTACCTACCTGACCAAAGGAGAATTATTGGAGTAAGACTGGCTTATAAACAAATGACTTGGAAAGGGGAACGGAAAAATGGAGTAGCCACTATAAAGTCCATGTGTCTTTGGCATTTGGCTACACTGCAGATGTTGAAGAATACAAGCCTTAATGAAGAGATACAGCACACACATCTCAATGTTCACAAACTTGCACCAGCTTGCCTGTGGCCACAACACTTGAAGCCCTTCCTTTGCAAACTAACCATCTACTCAGTCAAGGAGGTTGCATGAAAAACCAGTTGCCTTGAAGTAGGGACAAAAGACACAGGCTTTGCATATATATTCAGAATTGTGGGCCAAGGATAAATGTTGACTGGATCACATGCAGCTCATGAAACAATTCTTTGCTCGGCAGTTGGGACGTCGTACGTCGCTGGAATTTGCTGGATTGACCCGTTCGGTTGGAATAACTCGTACGCACAAAAACAATAATCTGTAATTGTGCTGAAAGTGAGAATCTCGATAGTCCAAATTGATTGAGTAATCAAGTGAATTGCAAGTGATGTATATGGTATGTCTCCATTCAGAAAAATTTAGGCTTGAACTCTTACTGAAGTGATCAGTGCTGCAAGTATAAGGAGTTGTCAAGTTTGAGAGCCTGCAAAGCTTTTTAGACGTTCCGAGACTTCCAGTAAAAACAGCACCGTCTGACCAGTCACAGCTTTATTAGAAATTTAGAGATTGTGGGGCTCAATTTTGTTGTTTTGCTTCCAATGCAAGTAAAATACTTCTTTATTAGAACAGCCCTGGTTGGCAGCCAAGTCGCTTGGGTAAACTGTAGCTGTAACATGTACTGCTGATAAAGAGCGTGCGAGCCTTCGCCAAATTTCCATCCGAATCACCAGGAAATGTGTATCTTGGTATAATGCCCACTTGACTGGTACAGTCAACTTCATAAGCAAAAGCGTATGTGATTGCATCGAGGACACTGAAAGAGCTCCACTACAACCACACACAAAACTACCATACACAGCCAGCTCATGAACTTGCTTGCACACTTGGCCCCCAGGGACGCAAGAGTCTGAAGACTACCATGGAACCACCTCCAGTCGCCCTCAAATGGGACCCAAAGAACCTCGAGATCAAGACACTCTCCGTGGAGAAAACGCTGGAGCCCTTGGTCATTCAGGCAAGGCTAATGGCTATTTTAGAGAGAGGGCTTTTGACAAACCTGTTCCTTGGCGAACTTCAGGTGACCACGCTGGTCAACACCAAGGGGCCCTCCAAGAAGAAGAAGGGGCGGTCCAAGCGTGCCCACGTTTTGGTGGCTGCTGTGGAGAGGGCCACTGAGAACTTCATCAAGAAGGGCGAAGAGATTGCGACAGAAAATCCCGACATCCACCAGGAGATGATGGCTGCCGTGGAGGAAGTCCGCAAGACAGGTGAGTGGGCTCAGTCTGCCGAGGTTGGCAGTGACGTTTTCGGTTGGCCGGTCTTGCAGGAGAGGCCATGAGCAAGGCCTCGCGAGAGTTTGCTGAGGACCCCTGCTCGTCCGTAAAAAGGGGTAATATGGTGCGCTCGGCACGCAACCTCTTGTCCGCGGTCACCCGTCTGCTCATCTTGGCGGATATGGTGGACGTTCATCGACTGCTCAAGTCCCTGCGTGTGGTGAGCTGGCTCGTTGCCCGTTTCTGCGAGACCCGTTGCCAATGGCTCTTCCGTCGTCAGGTGGAAGATGACTTGGACAAGGTGAAGAATGCATCGAGCCAGTCCGAGCTAATGGAGTTCTTCCGGAACTTCGGGGTGAACACTATGGAGCTAATTCAACAGGCTGCCCGCAGACAGGCGGTGAGGACCTCTCTATCCAGCGAGACGAGCCACTCAAGGCCACTTTTTCATTCCCAGGAGCTGAAAGACTCAAGATTACGGGACGACCTTGCTGCTGCTCGAGCAGTGCTCAAAAAGAATAGTATGATGCTGCTCACAGCTTCCAAGGTACTAAGCACAGTGAAGTCGGCCCCTCCACAGAGTCTTAGGATGGCTTCGTTATCTGCAGGTCTATGTTCGTCATCCTGAGCTTTTGGCAGCGAAGGAAAACCGGGATTTCGTTTTCCGACAAGTTTGCGAGGCGGTCAACACAATCGGCGACGTGGCTCAGGGGCGCGCGGGTGCTCTGGTGCCTTCGTATGAAGGCCCTGGCGAGCTAGCCGCCGCGCTGGACGACTTTGACGTAAGGCCTTCCCACTTACACTGACAACAGGCCTAAACGGTTTTTCTCCGCAGGAGCGAGTGGTGCTTGACCCGCTGACGTACAACGAATTGCGTACCCGGCCTGCTTTGGAGGAGCGACTCGAGAGCATCATCAGTGGAGCAGCACTCATGGCAGACTCGTCGTGTACACGTGATGAGCGGCGGGAGCGCATCGTTGCCGAGTGCAATGCGGTGCGGCAGGCCTTGCAGGACCTGCTTGCAGAATACATGGCGAGCGCAGGCCGCAAAGAAGAGTCGCTGGACAAGGCTGTCGAGCAGATGGGGCGCAAGACACGGGATCTGAGGCGTCAGTTGCGAAAGGCAGTCGTAGACCACGTTTCTGACTCTTTTCTCGAGACGCAAGTACCGCTGCTCGTGCTGGTGGAGGCGGCACGGGCTGGGGATGAGCGGCAGGTCGAAGAGTATGCTCGCGTGTTTGCCGAGCATGCGCATAAGCTGGTGGAAGTGGCCAACCTGGCATGCTCTATGTCTAGCCATGAGGACGGTGTCAAGATGGTGCGCTGCGCAGCTGCACACATTGAAGGACTCTGCCCTCAAGTGGTGAACGCAGCTCGGATCCTGGCTGCCCGACCACGCTCCAAGGTAGCACAAGAGAACATGGACGCTTTCCGGGATGCTTGGGAGACGCAGGTGCGTCTGCTCACCGAAGCTGTGGATGACATTACCACCATCGACGACTTCCTTGCAGTTTCAGGTTGGTGCCTTGTTTTTTGGTGCTTGCATGGGTTTTGGTGGATCGGCAGTGAGGTTTGGTTGGCCCTTGCAGAGAACCACATCCTGGAAGATGTAAACAAATGCGTGCTAGCTTTACAAGAAAATGATGCCGACGCACTTGATCGCACGGCTGGTGCTATCAGGGGCCGCTCTGCCCGTGTCTGCAACGTGGTCACCTCGGAGATGGACAACTATGAGCCCGGTATCTACACCGAACGTGTACTCGAGGCAGTGGCGGTGCTAAGAGACCAGGGTGAGTCACTCTGGAAGGGGAGCCTTATTTGTACAGACCGCTGCATTCACTTACACCTGCTTTCCAGTCATGCCCAACTTTGCCCAGAAAGTGGAAATGGCCGTGGAGGCCTTGAGTGCAAGTCCGCACAAAGAAATGGACGAAAACGAGTTTATTGATGCATCCCGGCTTGTCTACGACGGGGTGCGCGAGATCCGCCGTGCCGTACTTATGAACAGGGTAAGCAACGTTGGTCTCTAAAAGGCCCATGTTAAACTTTGCATTTATTTTCTTGATGCCCTTCAGTTTGACGTTGACTCGGAGGACGAGATGGACGGCTCAGATATCTCTGGCAGCTGGCGTTCTGTTGGCTCTCGGAGAAGCAGAGGTTGTGAGAACTGTAGCTCAATCAATGTGTTGTACGGACCAGGGGTGGCTTGGTGTTGCGTTTCTCCTGTGGGCTGCTTTCCCTCTGCTTTTAGCATTGGCTGTCTACTTCATAGCGGCATGCTTGACGCTTGTGTTTTCTAGAGTGCAGAGGAGCTGGACTCTGAAACAGAAATCGAATATGAGGATAACACGTATGAAACACGCAGCAAATGTAAGCTTTGTGTCCTTTGTCTGCATGGGTGTCTCCTTGTGTTATGCGATTAATTTCTGACGAGGCATTTCTCATTCCTGTAGCTAGTGCCCATACGGCGGACTATGACGAATATCCCGACATCAGCGGTATCAACAACACTAGGGTGAGTCTGGAGTATTGTGAAACTGCCCTGGAGTGCCCCACTGGAACGGTCATCTTTCCACAGGATGCATACCGGTTTGTGTCCGAAGAAGAGAAGCAGAAAATCGCTGCCCAGGTGGAGACGTTCCGCACAGAGAAGAACAAGTTTGACCGCGAAGTGGCAAAATGGGATGACACTGGCAACGACATCATTGTGCTGGCCAAGCAGATGTGCATGATCATGATGGAGATGACCGATTTCACCCGGGGCAAAGGGCCCCTCAAGACCACGATGGACGTCATCAACGCAGCCAAGAAGATCTCGGAGTATGGCACCAAGCTGGACAAACTGGCCCGCACCATTGCCGACCAGGTGGGTGTGTGCGGCAACGCTTTGCTGGGCCCAGCCTCATGAGCGTCTCTTTGCAGTGCCCAGAGTCGAGCACCAAGAAGGATCTCATCGCTTACCTGCAGCGCATAGCGCTCTACTGCCACCAGCTGAACATCACCAGTAAAGTGAAGGCCGACGTGCAAAACATCTCCGGGAACCTGATTGTGTCTGGGGTAGGTGCCAACTACTGCGAGCTGGCTCCCACGCCTCTGCTTACATCGCCATTCCTCTGCAGCTTGACAGTGCTACGTCCTTGATCCAAGCAGCCAAGAACCTGATGAATGCGGTCGTCCTGACGGTGAAGGCTTCCTACGTGGCTTCTACCAAGGTACCTCGGTAAAGCATGCCGGAAGACGTTCCCCCTCACTAACCCTCTGCTCCTTTTCCCCCCGCAGTACCCACGGAGCGGCGTCGTGAGTGTAAGTAGGGGCAGGGCCAAGGCGCGCCACTGCCGCAGGGCTCGTGCCAACCCTGACTTTTCCTCTGCAGTCTCCCATCGTCGTGTGGAAGATGAAGGCCCCGGAGAAGAAGCCGCTCGTGCGCAGGGAAAAGCCCGAGGAAGTGCGGGCCAAAGTGCGAAAGGGCTCGCAGAAAAAGAACATCGCACCCATCAAGGCCCTCAGTGAGTTTCAGAGTCTGGCCGAGTCAGTCTGAGCAGCATGCACCGTCCCCCTTTGCACGGCCGAAACCCCCCCTCCATAGCCTGCAAGCGTAGACCCCTCCGGTGCTCTAGTACGCTCCTCTGTACACTACTCAAGAGGTCCCCTTGCCCCCTTCGTCGTACCACTGCCCAACCCCCTCACAACGACTCGTTCCCATCCCTGGATGTTTGTCCCTTGTAGCGAGCTGTGTTGTGCTCTTGTGGACCCTTGAACAAGGGCAGTATTTCTATTTGCAGCATGAGTCACAACTGCTTCTTGCCCGTTCGAGTGGCGGACGGGCCCTACTCTCTCTCTCTCCTAGCACTTCGTTAGTGGTGTAGAAACAGCTTCATCTCTGTGTGGAAAACTGGTGGCTACTACTGCGTCCAAACCTTAGCTCAGATTGCACCATCCCAGTCACCCAAGTGGACTTTCTCTCTCCTCCTACTACTACCGTCACAACCTTGTAATCACTGTAGCATCATTTGGTGGATCTGTCACTTACTGATACTCATGGTGGCATGTCACAAACTTCTATTAACCGAGAATGTGCATCCGATAGGTTTTCTACACTAGCACTCTTTTGGTCTCTGGTGCTTTTCTAACTTCACTAACACCTGCTTGTGCGTGGAACTTCACAGGATAATGGTTGTAATGGCTGCTTAGTCCACTCTGAAATCACGGAAGGCCCTTGTCTGTTTTTTTTTTTGTTTTTTTTATTGTATACAACCTTCGTTTCTGCAAAGATTGTTATATTTATTGCCGATATCTTATATTTGAGGATTTTGAACTGTTCAGTGCACCCTACAACTTGAAAGATTGTATACCATTCAGATGCGGCTATATTGTATGGAAGGATTGCATAGGAGACTAGCCAACATATCTCAGTGTGCATTTGTTTTTTTGGGGGGGGAGGGAGGCATGAAGTTTTGATCCCCTGTGCTCCGTGGCGAGCTGTAACTTGGATGTGGGCGTATGTTCCAGACTGTATAGAAGAGAAATTCTAAATCTTTTCCACAAGTGCTGTCGTATGTGTGTGTGCGTGTCCAAATAAAGACAGATTTGCACTGCTTCTGTGGATGTGTCGATTTATTCATTGACAAGGGTGTGGCATTCCACATACTCCACTGCACGCTGCCGCACTTTTTGGGAAGTTGTATCGTCCCCATGTTGTTTCTCGAAGTCTAGCCATTTCTTGAAGAGAGGCTTCATCTTCTTGGGGTTTAGATTTAAGGACGTGGCACGCTCGAGGGTTTTCCTGCAGTGGAAGAGGTGTGGACACCAGTTAAATTATGTTAATCTAAACCCGGAACAAGAAATCGTCTTGTTCGTTTTTTATTTCTCCTTGTTTCGGGATTTAGGTTATGTTTACTAACCAGCTTGCCTGCATACTTTTGCTCCTGCAGTTAAAATATGTCTTGCACAAGAGTCACTGGCTATTCAAGGGGCATTGAGATACATTAGCAGGGTTTTTGCCAAAATTGCTTCTTTTCAGTTCCATGACTTTTTTAACTAAATTCCAATATCATTACAAAGGTAGAAGCTTGCACTGGATCCGTGATGACTTGAATTAAAGCAGCACTGCTTCAACAGTGACATTGTCACTCGCCTATTTTCACATGATAAATAAACTGCAGCAAACACAGAAACAAGCACACAGTGCACACATGAATGGCCCAGAAGTTTGCAGCCAGTGTAGGTCTGATGAACCAGTATCCTATGGGTGGGTATGCGTGTCACACTTTGATAGAGTTGCGGAGGTTGTTCCTATTGGGAACAAACCTCGAGTAAAACTGTTTTATTGGACCATTGAATAGAATTGTTTTCATCACAGCCCACGCCATGTCTTGGAAAAAAAGGTTGATGCCATAGTGGTCTGCGTCAAAGGGCCCATTAAGGAAAATTGTTAGCTTCCAATATAAGGTAATTATTTTTAGTAATTAAATTGTTAATTATTTATTATAAAGGGATGGTTTCAATTAGAATCTAGATAGGCATCATCGAAAACTACTAAACAGGCTTACACGCCGTTGACACGACCACATCGGTATGGTGGTTGCATAGCAATGGGGCCTTTTAGCAAACCGTTACCGCGTACCGCGCACTACTGGAGCCTTTGAAGCATGCTTTTAAAGCGCGCCCTGCGGTCACGGTATCACTCGGGCGCGCGCTTAAAAGCATGCTTTAAAGGCTCCGGTAGTGCGCAGTACGCGGCAACGGTTTGCTAAAAGTCCCCATTTTTTTTTTTTTTTCAGAATTGCCTAAACAAACACAAGACGGTAAACCGCTGTGGCCAATAAAAAAAAAATATTCCAATAAATATAGCCTAAAAAAAAAAAAACTTGTTTGCCCAGTTTTTGTGCAACGTGCGCTTGGGAGCAGGATGGCGCAACCAAAGTGGAATGGCGCATAATGGCGCAATTGGCGCAGCGCTTCCACCCCTGCAGTAAGGTCAAGGGACGTGGTGTAATGAACCAACTTTGCTCAGTTGAAAATATGGCTGCAAGCCACTAATCGGCCACATCTACTTGGGGACGGACTTAACTTCTCATAGTTGGCAACTCCAATATGCACAGTAGGTCAAGATGACTCACCGAACACCCTCCACATCGGGCAGCTTTGCAAGTAAGTCTACATAGACTAGCCACAGGTCGGTGCGCTTGGGGTAGTTTGCTAGAATGCTGTCAAACATACTCTTTCCTCTCTCGACATCTCCATACTTGAATTCCATCTGCGCAAACTTGGAGATGATGGCAACATCTGCAGGACAAACAACCTGGTTGGGATTTGTTCTCGTTGACTTCAATACCTGGTTACTTACGATCCTGCTTCGGCAAACTCTTTAGTGCTCGCTGGAGTAGGGACCTGCAGGACTCTACGTTGCCAGACTTGATATAGAAGAGACCAAAGCCAAGCCAGACATCGACGTTTTGCTTGAATTTGTTGAGCATCTGCTTGTACAGCTCTTCGGCTAGCTGTGTAAAGGGAGGGAAAAAAAAGCTGAGCTTTCAAGTCTTTGCAGCTTTGAAATGAAACAGCTTTCACCTCATTCTTGTTGGCAGACACATAGATCTGTGCCAAGTGTGTGTACACCTTCAGTGAATCGTTGCACTGGAGTGCCTGTCGGAAAACCTCGTTTAGGGAGTCCTGGGTACCATACAGGTGCTCAAGATTGAGCAATGCAGTCCAGACATTCAGCTTTTCCTGCTCCTCCCTGCAGAAACGATCGGTTGGCAACTTTTCCGGTTACGGCGAGATAAGCAACACCCACCTGAACTGAATGCAGTCGAGCGCTCGCCGAGCCACAGTTCGTGCTTTCTCAATTTCTGCCTGGCGCAAGTGGAAGGCCATGTACCGCAACCAAACTATAGAGCTGTTGGGCGACACCAGTACAAGTCGGTCGAAGTCGTCCACAGTTTCGGGCTCGCGGCTGGGGTCCACCAGCCTGCGCTCCCGCTGCAACGAGAACATCCACAAAGTGTTGTGAGCTATGGCAAATGGAGAGCTGCACACATAGTTCAATGGCAACTTGCCTCGCGCAACTTTGCTTCAGCTTGCTCCCTCTCCTCTTGGATTTCCTTGCGGGTCTTGTGCTTGCTCCCTTGTTCTTCGGCTTCGTCGTCGCTACTCTGGACAGCTGGTGCGTCTTCCAAATGTTTGGCCAAGTTTGGAGTGGCCTCCACGTCCCAGCTGAATCCCTCGCCCAAACTCAGTCGTGGCAGCGGATCTAGCTTGCTTTTCTTCTCTGTGCTGTCGTAGATGGGCTCCGTCTCGGATGTACTAGACAGTCGCCGTTTCCGAGGGGCTGTCGGACTTTGGATTTCAGAGTTGCTCAGCGTCAACAGGAGCTTTTTTTCGGCGGCTTGGATGTGCTTCACGACGACGCTGACTAACGAGCCAATTTTGAGCATCTTCCTGTTCCTCTGAATCGCCCCAGGAAGTTTTGACAAAGGTACTAGTCCATCGATGTTGTAACCGACGTTCACGAAGCAACCAAACTTGTTTACACTTTTTACAAATCCTCTCAGAGAAGTGTCCACGCTTAGGTCGTTGAAGTCGTCTACTTCTACGTCCACGACCGCAGAAGCCCTGGCCATGTTGAGCCTATGTTGGAAACGCATATAATTATACATGTAGAATTATATGCAAAAACATTAGAAAGTAAGCGGAAAATTACCGAGACTCTCGCATGGACACACGGAATTGGCCGGTTTCCTCGTCTTGAGTCAGGATGCGGCAGCGTACATAACGTGCCTGCAGGTGGCTCTCCATCAGTGCCGTGGTTTTCGAGAAGTCGTCGCTGACATCAGTGAGGCCCATAACACCACGATGGCCCAGTGGGAGGCACAGGTAGGCACCCAAAGTTGTCCGTACACTCACCACGCAGGCATTCACTTTGCTACCAGGTTCTAATGTGTCTGTATCTGCACAAATCGAGAAAAATGCAAGTGTCTATACAACTGCATTCCAATACTTTTTCAACGACCCACAAGCTGCTCAATCAGACCTTTTAAGAGCAACACTGCTTTCATTTCTTTTTCATGAGTATTTCATTGTACAATGCTGGCAAAAAGGACCATCCTATTTTCTGGACTATAGTCCGCAGACTAGACAAGCTTAAAATTTGAAGCTTTACATGGTGCAGGCTACCAGTACAAACTATATAAGAATTTGTTTTTTCAGACCGTTTATTATGACAAGACGTGAGGATTAAATCCCGGCCGAGGTGCCCGCAACCTGACGGAAGCTTATTGCAGAGAAGGCGTGCAACTGAGATTTCAGTTGCACGTCAAAAGATCCCCAGGTGGCCGCAATGAATCCTCAGTCCTCTGCTGGGGCGTGCCCGATGCCCTTAGTTGGTTTGGCACATAAAACGTTGTTATGATGTCATGAGGCTCTCTGATCTTAGAAGAAGAGGACATTCAGTGAGTACGCTTGCAGGAGGTGGCACGCGCTGTTGCGTTTAGAACTGATGAGCAATCGCCATAGCTGCTGCTTTGATCCCGTATGTTACTTATTAGACAGTTTGCTTAAATCATCCTCTAGCAACTAGCAACATAACTAGCAACATAACAAACATCAAAATTTGACTGATGACGAGACGTGACGTATTTTATAAATAACCGAGTATGTTAATGATGACTTACATACTACCATAGAACACCACGTATCCGCCCATTCCACACTAAGTGCCCATTTGCAAATTTGTAAGATCTGAGAAAATACGCACAGTACATTGATATGTAAAACTGATGACCGGACAAGCACCCATCCCCCATTTTTTCGCAATTATCTCAAAATTTTGAGTGGGCACTTGCCCGGTACTTTTTGGTATATGTATATGTGTGTTTTCATTTCAATTCAAGCACAGTTTTGGGTTAAATTTAAAATTTTGACCAAGAAAATAGATGTTTTGGGATCATCCTGGAAATGAAAGGGAGAGCAAATGGCAAGCTTGTCAGATATTTTGTTGTCAAGCTAATGGCCTCGAGACCCAGATTGAAATTAGGGGAAGCGTGCTATTGTTAACTCATGGTTCTCTATGAGACACGTGGTGATTCCATCTGTCCACAATGCGGGTGGAGACAAAGCATCCCCACTAACGGCAGAGAGCACGGGCAAAGGTAGAGAGCACGAGCTCTTGGCAGTTGATTCTAGCGCGCGAGCGCTGCATTGGCGCCTTCCACGGCTTCGGCCTCACGTGCGTAGCATGCGTTTCTCTCCAAGTAAGTGTAAAACAAAGCGTAGTTCTGCCTTTCACCACATGAGCCGTGCCGATCGAATCTCGAAGCGAATAGACCATTCAAGTGACTGAGGCAAAAACAGACTCTTCTCCCTCCTGCTGGGTATTGCATGTTTGATAGCTCGTTATTTTCTCACTTCTCAAAATAAAGCACTAGGAGTTTTTTTGTAACTCTGGAAATAGATTTCAATATGCTTAAAAAAACACAAAAATAGAAAAAAACATTTTTTAAAGTTTATTTGGGACACTATTTCATTGTTTCTTTTTCCGCCCATAAAAAATGATATTATTTTGCGCAATTACATTGTCAGACACAATTTAGGTGGAGATAGCCCGCTGTACGCCTCACTCAGAAACGTAGCTAGGTACGCTCCATTTCTCGACTCTCATTGGTTGGAGAGATGATTGACGTGTGGAATGTTTGTTGTAAAATTGTTTCTCCATGCCACCGTAATCTTTTATTCAATTTTTTTTTTTTTTTTATGTATGAGAAACAATTTGTATAAATAGAGTCATTATTGTTTTCAAAAATATCACGAGATCATGTTTTCCACTTTGGTTTTAAACGATAAAAAACGTGGATGCTGGCATTTGCGGCCAGCGGTTTCACATTGAGCTTGCACAAGCTCATTGAGCTTGCTTGTGCGAGCGAGTATGAGTGCGAGTCATTGCTTGCTTGTGCGAGCGAGCATGAGTGCGAGTCATTTCGCATTCAGTGAGGTGATTAGAAGAAGATATTCTCCACCACATAGTTTGCAGCAAACGATTATCACAAATACACACCTTCGGAAGCACTGCGCGGGTGCTTCTTTTAGCAGCGGGGCCAGCGTAAGCCCTGCATCCCACGTCAACTGTTTTGCTTGATTTGTTTGTTTGAGCATTTTAATGCTGAATAAATGAGTCAGTTCCCGTAAAAGTGGCTCCATTATTCTGAGAATTGTGCAAGCGTCGTGATTGTGACCATTCTTCCAGTACTGAGAGTTAACTTGCGTAGGTAAGAAATTGCGAGCCATTTCGTTGCAAGCAATCGGGCATTCACCTCGCATCAGGTTTGTCCAGGCATGTTTCCGTCTTCAAGAGCAGTGCACCTGGCTAGCTAAAGTCAAAAATTTTTAGGTTGCGTTTTAATTGTGCGTCATGACATTCACCCACCTTGAAAACTGAAAAGACCGCATATTTATTCTGTTGATATTTTTTTAGTCCTCTCTGTCACTTTTACCGCACATCAACAGATGCTGACAGACGCTCGTATTAGACCGTGGCTCTTGCACGATGGAATGCCAGAACACCGCTTTCATGATCGCACCTTGCGAGCTTTGCAGACTGTTTTAGATTGGGGCGGAATAGTAGACAGACGGAAGTGATGGCTGATGCGCTGCTTTCATGGCCGCATCTTACATACATTGCAGACAATAATATATGGCTGTAAAATAGTAGACGATGCCGGAGGCTGTTGTGCATCTGCTCATACAACTAGCAGGCGGTGTCAGACGCCAAACTAGACGCACCTGACGTCGCAACAGGAAGACACTAGGCTTGCGAGCATGCTCGGCTGAGCAGCCAAACCAATCTAGCACTAATGGGTGGGGCGACTGATTTGTGGGCTGTGACTTTTACTTAAATTGCGTCTAACGGCGTAAATATTGTGCAAACTTTTTTGTTTTCTTGTAGAAAAACAATATAATTTTTATTTCAGTTTTTTTTTAGGGATTTAAAAGAATTCCTATATTTTGGGATAATTAAAAAAAAAAGGCCATACTGTGTTCTTTTTACAACCTCTTGCAAAGTTTGGCAAGTTTTGCATATGGCAAAGTCTGGCAATTTTCTTATGCTACCAGAAGGCTGAAATTTAGGTCATTTTAATGACCTTAATTCATTATTATATATATATCTAGAATAGAATCTGCTACATACATTTAAATCATCAAATGAAGAAATAAATAGATTTATTTGCTTAGTTTTTAAAATAAAATATACAAAAAAAAGTTCAGCAAATTAAAAAAAAAAAATTGCTTAAATCTTTCTTTTAAATGAACTCTTTTGCGAAGTAACAAAATAGTGAATGATCAAACATGCAATTCCCGACAGGTGGCAGAAAACATCTGTCCCTTTGATGATTTTTGTCGAAGTTTGGCAAGTCTGTGATCTACTTAAAGGGGCCCTGCAAGGACTTTTTTACTGGTTTTTAATTTGCACCGAACCTGAGTGCACTGAACTTCGTAACTTAATGAAACTTTTCTTTTCTCGAATTTCGCTTTATTTTAAAAGTTATAGGCAAATTAAAATTACAAAAACAAGCAAAAAATAACCTCCCTCATGACGTCCTTGGTTGCTTGAGTGGCTGTGAACTAGAGGAGGGGTAGCGAGCTCAGCGAGCACTCACGGCTGCCCTACTCCATGTCGAAGGCACGAGAGGGCGCCACTAAAGCATGTTCTCGATAGGTTGTATATAGCGGGCAGCCAGAGCGGCTCTCAATGCATTTGCTGCGCAGTTAAGCACTAATTCGGCATGGCCACAAACGACAGCAAACACGGGGTAAAGATCAGTTCAGAATGGAAGCCACTTCGCGCTGCCATACCGCGAAACGGCCAAACTGTAAGACAAAGCTGCTCACCGAAGGCATTCGGAACGCTCCAGAGCCGGTCAGATCCTCCAGTCGATACGACTGCAGCGCCGCTGCGTACATCCGGGACCTTTCTGTGTCAGCGCCTGATCCCACTACTCCTTTCAAGTATGTGCCGCCTTTTCCTCCGCTTGGTGGCGGGTATGTCGATAGGTCATTTCTTGTTTCCATACTTTATAAACCGTATTTGTTTCTTTTCTGATCTAAAATACTGAACAAAAACTACTTTTATAAATAATTGAAAGGGTTCGTGCCACTTATATTTTGTATTTCGACTAAAAATAAGCTTTTAGCGGCTCCGACCTGTAGCAAGCACAGGACCTAAGACGTCGCATATAGCGCGCTTTCAACAGCCTGGGTCACCCCCTTCGGTGCAGGAGGTTTCCGCGTCGTCCAGTTAAAATATGACACAGTGATATTTAGTTACTCTCTCCGTGCGCGCTAGCTTGCTCGAACCCCAAGAGACGTGGAAACCACAAAAAAGGTAGACACTTAAATATGATTGCAGGGCCCCTTTAAGGCATTTTCATGACCTTGACATCACCGGAAAGCCCAAACTTAGCTCTTTTTATTGAATACAAATTCAATATGATAAGCCCAAAACAAAATATGTTACATATATTTGAATGACTGAATGCTTCGAAAGTCCACCAAATTCCGGGACCGATTTTCTAAAAAAAAACTATTTTTTTGTGTTTGATTAGTAGCAAGGTATAATTGATTTATCAAAAAATATAAACAGAAAATATAATATTTTGCTTGTATGAACACAATTAAAGCTTGAATCTTGTCAATTGTTCGTCGTGACTGCGTTCTCGCATAGGTGCAATTTAGGCCAACATTGTGACATGGTATAGTTAATAACCTAATATTATTAATGCGAAAGCATTAACTGTCTCATGGAGCGAGCTGACGTTTTGAGCGTTGAAACCATGCAAAATGGCACCTTAATGAAGCCATGCGCAAAGCTAGCCCAACGGCACCTTTTACTCTTCGGTCCCACTGGCTGGCGCACGTCGACGAGGCTCCCATTGGCTGTGCGCGTCAGTTTGTGTGGTGTCATCCTGACTGTGTTATCACACTGTCGTGTTATCACTGATCACCACGTTTGCTGGCCTCTTATCGGTTGTAGGCGCGTGGCAATATATACGGCGCATGGAATAAACCAAGGGGTTCCATCTGCTGAGAACTAGGTTGCTGTCTGCTCCTTCCTCATGCCGCAAGGCACACGGCAGTTTCAATGATCGCTCACCCGATGGTGCTGCGTGTCCGTGAGGCAGCGGCTCCACCGTTCCACGCCCAAAGTCAGCGCGTTGTAGGCCGCAGATTAAAGAAGGGAGCGAAAAGCGGCGTGCGTGCTTTTGCATTCACAACTCATAAGAAGTGCTTATAGGTGTACCTCGAGCCTCTTACTTTACTTAACATGTAAGCTTAAAAATAAAATTGTGCGTAATGCAAAGTAAAAGGTATTTTACTCTGCAAAAAGGCTTGCCATTTAACAACACACATCTGATAAAATTCAAGCTTTAATTGCGGTCATATAAACAAAACACACTATATTATATTTTTTAATAAACCACTATTATACCATGCTACTAATAAAAAAAATGAAGCAAATAAAAAATGGAGCTTTTGAGAAAATCGATTTCAAATTTGCTAGATTTTCAGAACATTCGTTAATTCAAACAAACTTTTTTTTATATTAAAGACAATATTTGAATTTATATTAATTGAAAAGAGCTAAATGTGAGCTTTCTGGTGATGTCAAGGTCATTAAAATATCTTACATAAGCCACACGTAAGAACTCGTCAAATTTTGAAATATATTTAAAAAAAAATGTTGAACTGTTTTTTTTTATATATATATAATTAAAAAAGCACAGTTGGACATCTAAAACAAAATTATTAAAAATATACTTTCAATTCCCTAAGCATAATTAAATGTATTTCGAGAGTGTCACAAAAGAGTCCTAGTGCTTTATTTTGTGCAGTGAGAAAATAGCGAGCAGTCAAACATGCGATACCCGACAGGTGGGAGAAACGTTAGTTTTCGCCTTGGCCACTTCAATAATCAATAACTTGAGAAAAAAAAACAACAACAATCTGTCAAGCTTGCCGTTTCTGTTTTTTCATTTCAGGAATGTTTCCAATACATACATTTTTTGTTCAATATTGAAAATTCAACCCCAAAACAGTGCTTGAGTTGAGATGAAAACACCCATATAGGAGATACCAACTTCTTGGTGAAATATTAAAGCAGGAATTTGTCAAGGTGCGCAGTGTACGAGATTTTTATGTGCAGAGATTTGCCCCTGCGGACTGCACGCCGGGTACGGACTTTAGTCCAGGAATTATGATAGTCTTCCACAGAAAACCTTAGTCTCAAATTATTTGGGAATAACTTTGGGACAAAGAATATTCGTTTGAACTCGTCTGATCGAACATGGACAGCAGGCAAGACTAAGAAGGACAATTTTAATGTGCTCAAGTGAAGCTTTCGAGCTTAAAGTATCATAATTTTGTTCTCCGAAGTATTATTCAACGACTATTTAAAATGGAAATGCTAATAGCCTTGAAAAGGAAAAATTTGTTATTTGAGGATTTTCTGGAATATGAGAATCCCATTGACAAAGTACTTCCCTACATACCAAGCTGCGACAGCTCAACCGTGTTCTTGTCCACCCGGAGCACTTTGGCACGGACAGCCTGTCCTATTTTGTACAGCTTGTGAACGTAGGGCAGATCCTGTGGAGATTAAAAAGGCCAATGTAAAACTTGCTGAAAAAAAAAAAAAAAAAAAAAAGAACCGCGAAACCCAGCAAGAAAATGAATCCAATACCTCCGCCGGTAGGTTCATGTTCAGAATGGGCAGCTTGGCCATCTTGTCTGTGGACAGTACCAGGAAGAGACTGCCCTCGGAGAACTGCAGAGCAAGTACGGCACGAGAAAAGGTTTGATGATTGGTCGTGAGATTGTGTCTTTGGTCTTTAACGCTGAGACCAGGGCAGGCAACTCACGTGCGAGAAGAATCCTGTCACCGTATTACCGGGCCGGACTTCACAGCCACCTCTGTGGGGAAATAGGCTGCACTCAGTCAAATTCTTGCGCCCTGTGATGGCCAACATCCTCTTGTGCTGCACCGCTGTCTTGCCTAGAATATGCAAGCGGAGTTTGTCTCCTTGCTGGAAGCCTTGCATGGGGTTCTCGCCCTGAAAGTCAAAAACAGTTGGTACTCGGTCAACTGAGACGGAAGCTCATGGTGCGGAACCACGTGTGATGTGTCGTCATCGTGGAGGGGAACTAAGTCGTTAATGTCACTGTCACATGACTGTGAATTTCCAGTGATACATCTAGTACTGCACAAGTGACTTCTTGGTTTTGCTGCTTTTCCTTTTGTCCGGTGACACAAGGTCATGTGACTGAAACCAGATTTTACGCACTGTGAGGTTCTTAAATAGATCTGTCAAAAGTCCTGAAATAGATTAACAGCATGGAAGGCAAACTGTTTATCTCCAATGGTATGTGATGGGCTTTGAACACAAATCCATTCCACAATGCTCTATAAGCAACTATTCATTGTATCTAGTGCAGAACCTCACTAATACATTTTCACGGCTATTACACTCACAAACTCCAGTCCCTTTCAATCCTATGGGGATGAGTATGTTCATTTCCCATTTGTTGTGTTAGCCTTCCTGGTTGTTACATCCAAAAACCTGACACAGCCAAAGCTGCACATTGGGCTAACAGAACACAGTATTCCATTTTGTCTGCTCTCCTTCTTTGTCTCTTTGCGTTGCGCGTGCGCAATTGGGTGTAGGCAAGAAGCGCAACATCCCACATCAACAAACCATTCGAGTGTGATGTCAAAATCAGTGTGAGTCCCTGTGCTCTTTTTCGCGTTAGAATTGTTGATTCTACGTCTTCCTAGCAATGTCTTACTACTTTAGTGGCCTGAGTGAAATTAACAAGGCTCGTTGCACCGAAAAAACTTCATGTAAACGTGATGTGCAGCGATTCATTCTGTGTGAACACAGTATAACGGACACTAAAGCCCGATTCATAGGATGAGATTCTGCTCGCTACTTTCAGTCACGACGTCGCTCAGGCTGCAAAAGTGTGGATGGCAGCTGCGATGCTCGATGCTTATACTAAAAATTACAAGCAGAATCAGACCAAATGAATCAGGCATAACAAGTCGGTGATGGTCACTGATAACAAGGATTAACAACTCCTTTTATCTACTGGTTACATTGAGCCTACTTACCCAAACAACCTTCAAAATAAAAGAAGTTTTTTGAGGCCTGCACTTACTTTGTATCGCAATGTTTTGTCTACTGGCCGCTGTCGTTTGAAAGAGCAGACGACAGTGACCAGATGGCTATTTCATTGTGAAGACACACTGAACATGGACCGCGGGTGATCCGAACAACTTGATGGATGCATTCATGTTGGAACAAAAATAAATCTGACGACCTAAAGTATCCATGAATTCAACCCAAAGTGCTTCCCGCACAAGCAATCGTGGTCTGGGGGTGACTAGTTCTCCCTTTTCACGGCACTTATCTATGTTCTTGGGCACACCGACCAGGAAGAAAACACATGAAAACTGATCTTCCCACCTTTCCTGGCTCTTTTGCTACAGCCCCAGCCACGGCGTTTTGGCAAAAAGGCAGGTTTTAGTCTCTTCCAAAACAACACAAGAATGCCTGTCCCGCAAGGCGACTGCCGCCCACACCCTCAGACTGGAAGTGCACCCAAAGCGCCACCATTGCAGCATGACGTAACAGAGTTGAGCTGGTGTATAGGCTCCAAAAAATGTTACCGCGTTTGCACGACTGTAATTCGGACTTTTTTTCCGCCAAAATCGGTGCCCAAAATTACATGCACGTTACAATCGAAACCAAAAACCGAAACACAAAAGAAAAACGCAACAATGACATAAGGAGGGTGACCCCATCGCCATTCTTACCATCTGTTTCCATCTGCCATTTTGGTATCCGTATCATGCGCATTCTCTTGCCTCTATGGACTCGTGTCTGCCGTTTTAAGATTTAATAACAAAAGAAATTCAACTAGGAGGCTTTATTTAAATGAAAGGACATCACACTGGCAAGAAAAGATAACAATGGGTCAGCACTGCTTGACCTTGTAATCCCAGCGATCCGACGAGCTCGCAAAGTTTTGTTTGGGAGACGACCCTCCCAGAGGCAATGGTCTTGCACTTGTACAAGCGCAAGAAGCGCCGCACATAAAACGCTTCAGACGAAAGCAAGGATTACCTCTGTGGACAGCGAAATACCGCCGTCGGGCTCTGACAACGGCGACTAGTGCACGGCATTTATTTTTGGGTTGTCGTGCGATTCATAAAAGCTGTTCTATGAGGTATGTATTCAATTTTCATTATTTTACCTGCGTGGTTGAATCGGCAGCAATTTACTTTTTGAATATCTGGAAACTAAATCTGCCTGCGTGTTAGGAATGGGGGTGCATTATAATCGTGCAATCACAATTATATTAATACTGAAAATGGTCCAGTGCATTGTAGATACCTAAAATTAACTTCCCACTGCCTCTAGCATTAGTCATGACTTGGCCAAGGTAAGAAACCCACCTCTTTGGGCTGCTCTTTGATCATGGTTATATGGACACGACCCCTTGAGCCTCCCTTGAGGCTGACTTTCAGCTGGAACTTCTCCACAGACTCCACACTGCAAGAAACAAGCAGCCAAACACATATTAGTGCAGTGCCAATAGAGCAGCACTAATTTCAGTCAGCTCAATCTTCCTTCAAAACATCTTGGATTAGGAACTGGCTCACTAAATTGAAGAAAGCAGCAATACAATAAATCTGTGACGGTCTAACAGATGAGGTTGGTTTTAGCGGATTGAATGGCTTGCCAAGACTTAAGGGTCAGCTTGTCAAAGAGCCCCACTAGCTCTTGATTAAACCCTATTATAACATTCAATTTTATATCCTAAAACGAGAGTAAAACAGCAAAACACACTTTTTTCTTAGTAGTGTTCCTTTGTGCAGTGATAGATAATAGACCCTTGCTTATAGCATGCTATAATTCTAAAAAAATTTTGGGAGTTTTAAGCAGCGTTGAATTACTGACAGCTTACAGCACAGGTGAATCTCATGATGAAACTTCCATTGACATAAAGACACCAAGGTGTCGAAAGCATCTGGAGCCAACTCACGTAGCTTCGTGTAACTGCCCATTCTTTGGTGTCGCTGGAGTCAAACTCTCCTGTCGAGGTTTTTTTGACCTGTCAGCTCCAGCCTTGCCATTGGTCAGAGATCTGTCAATTTTAGGCTGGAAGATTCAAAGGCCAAGTCATAGATCTTACAGAGAGCTCCACAGGCTTCAGAGAGACTCACCAAGTTGGGTACTTGAACCGTTTCATCTGCTGACATCTCCTCTGTTGTGGACTCCTGGGTCTCTGCCCTTTCCTCCACGTCCTCATCTTCCATTCCGGAATCTTGCTCAGTCTCACTTTCCACCATCTCCACATCCTCTTTGGCAGCTTTCAAACTGTTCTGCTTTTGCACATTGGGGGCTGTCTCGCAGATGTTCTCTGCTGTGTCGCCGTCTAAGTTGCGCTTGAAGTCCCCGATGACCACGTCTTTAGACAGCCTGTTGACCGCACAGAGGCAAGACGGGTCAAGCTCGCTGCACTCAAACCAGAGAGTTGTTTCCCCACTTACTTCCAAGCCCAAACCTGGACTTCAGCTCCTGTCTGTAGAGGCAGAAGGCGCGTGTCATTCAGGTGCTTCTTCCGAGGAACCAGACACAGGTGTCCCGAAGACAGAAGAACCACGGCAGAGTCTTCCTCGACAGAAAGCACCTTGCCACGATGCATGCTTCTCAGGGTTACCTGCAGTTTCAAAAAGTTGGATGGCTGCCTGCACTGTCCATCTTGGTGCATCCACGTACTCTAGGCCGCCAAACCACAGTGCCAGTGAAAGCCCATACTGCAGACCTAGACATCATAAGTTAAACTTTCGCTCCTGCCAATTTTAATTTAGATGGGCATTGTACCGGTGCAGATTCGTGAAATCAATATACTATGTTATGCATGCTATAGGTCCGAGATTAACGGCTATACTGCACAGGCCTAATTGTGCTCTTACGATGAGACGCAAGTGGTCGTATCTGAATGCAGACCAACTTTCGAATCTAATAAACATACATACAACCAATCTGACTGATTCTGAAATGCAGCCAAACCATGCAATTAAAGAATGCCATGATACATGTGCACGCACACTTTTAGAGCAGTCACTTAAGAAAGATTTCAGGAAGTACATTCATTTGCTCTTTGTTAGTTCTAAACTATCTCAAGGAACAGAGTGCTATGTTGCGTCCAGAGTGTCGAACCGGAACCGAACCAAACCATCCTTTTTACCCAAACCAGAACTGAACCGAACCGAAATCTTCGCCGCCATCTTCGAACGGAATCAGAAAAAAATATAACGGTAACTGGTTCAAAACGATTCACCGTATTATTTTTTCCCCCTTTTTTTTGTTAGTATTACATGACGAATATTCGAGAATAAAAAAATGGCAGCTGTGTTTCTATGCATCGATCGAATCGTCATAAACAAAATTGCAGCGTACGTATAAGAAATTTATGGTTTTCGTGGTGCTTTTGTATTGGCACCATGATTAATCATGTGTGACATGGTCTCGTGTCGTCACGGTGTCAAGGCAAGTAATGTCGCGTCACGTGGCCCCTTGACGTCACGTCCCTACGTCGAGCTGGTTTAAATTGAGAACGTAATTAGATGTATTAGCATTGTTGACACTGTGACGTCACGAGCCCGAGTCAAGTGCTCCGGTTCATGACAATCAGCATCGCCAAACGGGTAATAGCTCTGCTAAATCAAAGATGAGAATAGCCAAAGTCTAACAATGTCTGAAGCTCAGCCCATGCTTTACGATTTGCCAACTCCAGCGCATGATTATGATGAACACTGATGGTATATAATTAGTGTCAGGTCACGTCGCCACTCGCCACTTGTCCTAATTGTGAGTTGAGGAGGGGAAACCCAAGCGGCACAAGAATATTAGGCGAGTATCTACACAATATTGTTGGCAAATACTCAGAATATACAGTTCTTCCCATCCACGCAATGTCTAGACAATATTGTTTCAAAAGCGGGGCAGTACCAGCACAATATCACTGGAGTACCGCCACCGTCAGGCTGAGTACCCACCGGACGCTCAGTATATCTATAGAGTACTAGCAGCGTCGGCTGAGCGCACGCCGGACATTGTGTGTTAATCCAAGGTCAATCGAGTCGTCGAAGTACCCGCCGGATATCGCCCGTATATCCATAGAGTACTTGGAGCGTCGCCTGAGTATCCACCGGGTATCGCGTATGTCAATCGAGCTGGCGTGTCGTCTGAGCACCTGCTGGATATCGCACGTATATCTATAGAGTACTTAGATATCGCACATATATCTACAGAGTACTTGGAGCTTCGGCGCTACAGTCCGTTGCAACTCAAGATGGTAGGGCGGGGGTAAAATGGGTCGGAAAGGAGGAAGCAGACGGAATGCTGGAGAAGAGAGGGGGAAACCTCCTTCTCTCTTGAGCATTCTGTCTGCTTCCTCCTCCCCAGCCCGTCTTGCCCTCGCCCTTCCTTCTCAAGTTGCAATGGACTATAGATATCGCACAATTTATGTGCTACAAAAATATTTTTATTTGCTCACGCCACCATTACGCATCGGGCTTTTTGGCACCTTTATTATCCACACATGTAGATACATTACGCATACCACAAGCATGAGCTGAACAAATACACTCAGCGCATACCCATACACGGCACATACAAACTTCAGCCCAACAGCCCACTAGCCAACACTTCCTAGAAATAAGATCGTAGCGCTCTTCTCGTGACGTCGCAATGGAAGGCCATCGGGGGCGCGCGTCGAAGCAAAGGCAATGCACGTGGATCGACCGCCGTAATGCGCTTTCAGTCACATATGCGTCTCTTATTAGCTAAAATGAATGCTGCACATGACAATGGGTCGAGAAACCATTTTATTACACAGGCAAAGTATTGCACCGCTAAATAATCGGTACGAAATGGCACGAGGTATGCGTATAAGACGTCTATAGAAAAATGTGATTGTTTTAAGTCGAAAACATTAAGTCGCAATTATTGTTGTAGGAATGCATCTTTTATACAGAAATACTTTGGCAAAATGGCGAGACACGCAGTGATTGGACCCAGCAAAACAGATAACAGTTAAAATCAGGTAGACATACTCAACGCGGACACCACTAGACAAGTGTCACTTACGATCATGTAAGCGACTGTTGTTGCGTGCAGTCACTGAATTCTTGCATTATACCCCAGCCACATGGGAAAATTAATGTAATTTCGATCAAATGACATTATGGGGTCGACCAAATCAGCTTGCGACACTCGTATAATCACTCAAGACCGCAAACTGATTAAATCCCAAATCATTTAATGAAAATATACAAACTTTTTCGTGGCAGGGGTACTGAACTTACTATTTAGTCAACTAATTTACTTCTCCCTATTGGCTTGAGCTACCTTAGAACAAAATATAACTTATTTTGTATACAATATTACTGTAACCTTAATACAGTTAAGATTCTAGTATAAACACGGTAACATTAGTATAAATATACACATAGGCACCAACAACGCACTTTCAATAATCACAAACTTGTTATTCACCTTCCCATAAAAACTAGAATATTACCACGCATATTTACAAATGTCGACGCAACAGCACGCGGATAACAACGAAGGACAAGATCCCATTCTATCACGAGATTTAAAAAAAAATAAATTGACTGCAGCACTTTGCTCGCGTCCTACATGACCAAGGAAACCCGTAAAGAAGTTGTTTCTCACCTGTCTATCGTATCCATACGTCCCGCTTTATCCGCCACGAAAACATTTGAACACAAACTCCAAGAAGTCTCTTTGTTGAGAGAGGGTCTGTCGATAATGACCAGTGTCATCGTTGACTAGTTGCCAAATTGCCACACATGTCATTCAAATCGTAGCAGGACTTGTTCCGCGAATCCACGTAAATAAAGTAGTATCAAGCAAAAAAAAAAAAAAAATTACCCGGCAAGCACTTGCAGATCTGGTCGTCTCGGAGAAGCCGTGTCGAGTTCCCACGGTGTTGGAAATCCTTTCCTCACTATCCCCTCTGTCCGTCAATGTCTCACTGCCTCCAAGGAAAAATCTGCGTCCTGGTCTCCACACCGTCTTGTAGTCCCAGCCCCTGGCCCCATTCTTCCTTCCTGTTTGTTCCCCTCCAGGGTCGTCCATTTCCCTCGCCTGAGATCTTTCTTGAGATCTTTCCAGTCGGAGGCTCTGCTGGAATGTCCCTCGCCCGTTTCTGTTTCCATGTGCTTGGGTAACGTGGTCCTCCTCTTGCTTGTGGTGATGGGGAGGAGGCCAGCAGATTGTCACGTCCAAAATGGGTGGGGGGGGGGGGGGGGGCGCCTTCTCCGAAGCGTGTCGCGGCCACCATGAGTCACTGCCCGTTGCCTCTCGCTTTTTGAAACACGCATACAGACCCACACCCGCAAGCGCGCACCTAGCCGGATCTTGCGTTGGGCCCGAGCGCCCTACTTCGAAGGATTAACCAAAGACCGGGTACGTCACAACTGTCTCTCTCCCTCTCCCTTTCCAAGTAGGCTTTCCAAGGCGCCAGCGAGTCTGGTCACGTGCGGTTGAACTAAAAAAGTTGGGTTCACTCTCTTTCTTATTATTCCTCCTCTCTCATTCATGTCGTCCTGTCTCTTTCCTCTTCCCTTTTAAGTTATCTTTTTGGGAGGAAAAAAAAAACAATATTCATGCAATCGTGGTTACCCGGTTTGCGTAAACTATATATCAGGATTGCGTCGGTGCAATATAGCAGATATTCTATGGACATCGACCAGGTGAAAATTGTACCGGCTTTGTTTCAATATCATTTTCGAATCAACCGAAAATGCCTAATACTGCACAGTTATTGTCGATTCAGAAACGATATTCAGAGAAAAACACGGTTCGTGTACCATATATATCATGGTTGCGTCGCCGCAATATAACAGATATTCTGACGATATCAGCAGAATCAAAATGGTACCAGCACAATTTTCCCGATACAACCGAAAAATCGGCAATACTCGCACGACTTTCCCGACCCGAGGCGAATATCGCCCCAATATTGTGTGCTGCCTGGGAAGCTGTTTCTTTCCTTTATGTTTCATACGTCTGCCATTGCGCGAAGAGAAAAACTAATTGGTCTTTTTGCAAGTTACAAACATCAGGGATTAGTTCTTAGTGGTATTTAGTAAAAGTACAAAATGTTTTGACCCATTTTACATGTACACATCACTGAGATACCCAAACATGTTTTCGTTGTTGCTGAACTGCCTCAGATACTTGTCCCCTATATTGAAATAACTAAATGTGACTTATCAATTGGATGTTACAAAGAACTACAAGTGTGTACAGGAGGGACACCTGAAAAGAAAGATCATAGTGGCCTCAGAGGGAGAGCCGAACGTTGACAGCCGCTTTAAGTCTCACAGGACTATCATTATCAAGTTCTTTCCCAAGCTTTGTTTTAACTATACAATTTTTGGGGGTAGAATAAAAGCAATGGAGCATTACTGTTAACAAGTGACACAAATATAACTGTCTAATTAACACTCCCAAAGGGAGGAGGGAGTCCCTCGGGAATAAAAAGTATTATCTGGAGGAGCAACGAAAAAAGAAAACGGGGCGGGGAGAACTACTTTGTTTGCAAGAACACTCTTGTCAGAAAGCGTGTTTTCGTGGATTTAGACACTGGATTTGATTTTCTCAGCAAGAACAAATCACAATGACCACCAGCATAGAGTGCGATGACGGCACGTGGTGAAATACGATGTTCGCAACAGTGGCAGAAGTAGATGTACAAATTGTAAAGTTGTGCAGTATATACAGCAGTCACACTATGATATATGGCAGCATAATAAAATGTTAAAGCGCATGGCTGATAAAGCACAGCATTTTAAAGTGAGGGCCAAAACAAGTGCGAACAAAACCGAATATAACATTAACCTCTTGAAGCAGTATTTCGCAAAGTTTTTTGAGTTTATGCAAGCTGATAACCAAATGTGATTTATGTTAAGATTACAAATCTTCATCTGTCCCTTGTGCTATTTATGTGTAATCGGGAATATCATTGCATCTCTATGCAGTGCAGGGGTGGAACTCATGAAATGTACTTGGGAGCAGCCACGGGAGCAGCTGAAACCGCTATTTTGGAGCAGGTTGGGAGCAGCTAAAACTACATTCTGGAGCAGGCTAGCAGCAGCTCAGATCAGTTTTCATTGCACTTCAGCTTTTGTCTTAGACGAGCACGGGAGCAATTTCAATTGTGCTTAGCAGCACAGATGAACATGAGTGGTTAGGAACCTAGGTAGATTTGATAACAGTGTAACAGATGCGAAAACTTGGCCTTAGTGAGAACCCAAAAGCAAGTGCCATATGTTTCTGAAGATAGTAGGGAGTTGCAGTAGACCGTGTCCACCGTCGCGCTAAGCTTACCAAAGCTTACCGCGACCGGAAACTACCGCTTGCCGTTAGCCTTGGCTGCAGAATTTTGGGTCTCGTTTCCGGGCGCGGTAAGCATAGCGAGATAGCAGACACGGTCTACTACAACTCCCTAGTGTCATTCAATATTTTCTCAGTGGCTTTCAGCTGCTCAAAATGCAAACCAGCACTGCTTATAGCACAACCCACACGTGCTCCACATCGGAGTTATATGCGCGAACCACGTGACATGCGTAAGCAACGGACGTGCAGTTGCGCAGAGGAACAGGGCTACAAATTTTGAGTTTATCCCATTCTACAACTCAATATCGAAGCAGCAGACTACGATTAACAAACTTATCTTATTCTAAACGATGAGCCGAGGCAAGGTTAAAGTATGCCGAGTAGATCTACCACTCGCGTGAAAGCTGCTGGCCGGCAAGGTTTCGGATCGGACCGCGTTTCAGTTCAATCAAATCACGATTTATCTTGCAGGAATGCAGTTCCGACTTCTAACGATGAAGTGCTAAAAGGAATATTTAGCTTATTTGTTTTCAACTGGCTGACGTCCGGATGTCAGGCCGCAGAGCTTCAGGCAATCTGACGCTTAACGATTCGACCTCACCTCGGCCGATTTGCTTAAGGGGGGCGCACTGGCTAGAGGTTGAACTTCTGAACTACTCAAGTGATCGGAATGAAATTTGCAGGGGAGATTTAACTTCAGATGTAGGTGTACTGTGCAAGCTTTCAGCTCTCTAGGACAACTTTACATACCTGCATAAGAAGATGTGTCACTCTTCATTAAGAAATCTATGATATGCAAATGAAGCTATTAAGCACCATTTTAACTGCCTGAGTATAAGGTGGGGGATGTGGGACTTCGGGCTATCTAGTTTGTGGGACTTCGGGCTATCTAGTTTTTATAACTAAAATGGAAATATTTCAGGAAGAGTGATTACCTCAAAATATGAGATGCATATCTGTCCTATGTCAATTTTTGAGAACATAGTTTTTTCTCAATGAGGTCTTTAATGTAAAACAAAATAAGCTAGATAGCCCGATTCCCCAGTAAATTTCAGTTCTGAAACATCTTGACTGTGGTATCAGAATAATTTCACCTTAGAACAAAAGATTCCTTCGTATGACATTTGCAGCAAAAAGTGGAACTGAGAAAAATGCATTCAAACAATGAACTCCTTTACTTTGTTACTGCCTCACATTGTGTCGAAAATATTTTATATCAACGTAACTATTTGGCGCATGGTTATGAAATTTAGTGTAAGGGTGTATAATTAGTTTCTAAAACCGAAAGCCTCAAAATTGAAAAATGACTTTTTTCAAAAAATTTTGAAACTCAGGCCCATGTCCCCCCTTAACCGCTTATGGTTGAAGAATAAGAATCCAGTCGCAGGTCCGTAGCGCATGGAATCCGACCCCCGAGTTTTTTCGTACGCTTCCGACTCGGGATACACAGGGAAAATAAACAGAACAAAAAATTGCAAGGCCGACCACGCTAAATGCACTCATTGTTGCCAATCGAGTCGATAAGAACCGAAACAAAGACAAAATATAATTTTTTTGGCGCACGTTGTGCGATTTGGAGCACAATGTTGCGAGGTATTGGCTGTGGCGCAGTTTCCGCAAAATGGCGCAGGATGGCGCAGACAAATGCGTCTGGTGCAAAATGGCGCAGCCGTTCCACCCCTGCTATTTATTTCTTTTTGCAGTAATGCATCATGTATCGGATTCTTTTGAAAACTACAATTTATTAACTTTCTCTTTCTGCACATTTTGTGTATTTGCGTTCAGATCTATCATGTGAGCACAATGCCCCTTTTTGGCATACCCCACAACACAGTGTTTCACACTGCCAAACAAAGAACAAAAAGGCATGTTTCTGCAAATGAGCTTAACAGCTGGCATATTTTTGAGTAACGTCCTCCCGTGTCGGTTTCAAGCAGTTATTTATTAAAGTAAAATTTATTGATTATAATAAAAATATACTTCATTACTGAAAACATAAATAAAGGACCAATCACTTTAAATATATATCTCATAAGTAAATGCACCCCAAAATTATCTGAAATATGCTCTGCAAATCTTTTCTGTCATTTTATCCTTGATAGATGTGTATAAGTGATTTGGGAGAACCTCACACGAACTTCTGATTTTGAAGCTGATTTAATTAAGTAACTGTGTTTCTGTATATAACTCCTCAAACAAATAGAAATGTGTTATTGAATCCTGTATGTGATGAAGCAATTTTGTGTCGGTGGACTGGACAAAAAGCACACGGGGGCGCATGGCGGAACTATGACGATTATGCTCGCAGACCGTCAGAAAGTGACATATTAAACGCCGTTTGACGATAACTTGGCACTTAGCGAACTGTGGAGGCTGCGGCTCCCGCGACCTAATAAGAGCGCTGGAGTGAGGCACATGACAACATGTCATGGGACCGTTTGTGTCACTGCGCCGAATGCGAGGCCCGGAAGAACCGGCTGTCGTCTGCTAGCCAAGAGTCGTCTGCTGCAAAACCAACCAACTTTGGATGAATGTCCGCCATGCAACATTGACGTCCACTAGAGTAGCGAGCTCGTCGGGAAATGTTCACGAGACAACCATCCGCTCAATTTATCCGTGAATCTGTGGCAGGTGCGATGTTTTGAGCGGAAGCGGCTGATTACAGGGCTGCAATCGTTTAAACATCATTCAAAAGCCATGTTGTACTCGGAAAATGGTTGATCCGAATTAAGTATCATTGAGAAATCACATGTCTTTGTCTTTCTTCCATATCGTACAGCGTAGTGTCAATAGAGATGCAACCATGCGAGTTCAATTGCCGTTAAAAGAAAAAGAAGCCTAGAACTACTTTTTTGTCGCGGACGGCGCTGTTTCTATGGCGGTAACGAGGCTTCTGTGGCCTCGAGCATGGAGTGCCATCACGTGCCTTGCTCCGACGCCCTTATTGGGTCGAACTGTGGGGCTGCAGCCCCCACAGTTCGCCAAGTTGTCGTAAAACGAAGTAGAAGTAGCTGCTATGCTGAGTAGAGTATAAATAAAGTTCCATGTTTTCGGATAAATCCGAAAAACTCTGGAAAACACCCACCGGTAAAATTTTGGTCGATTCGGATTGATCCGATAAGCTCCGAATTTTTTATGTACCAATGCTCCCCCCCCCCCCCCCCCCCAAAAAAAAGGAAAAGAAAACTAAATAAAGACAATATTTTACAATCAAGTTTCATCAGTGCACGGGGTCAATGGTCCCTGGAAAATGCCACCACAGTTATCTTTCAATTCTCGGATCATTGACAAAAAGGGTCTTACCGCTTATCTCGTCAAGGTTCAGGACGACATGTTACTGTACTTTCGGGTCACAACAAAAGCCTCGTATTGCTTTCCAGTTTGGGCCATACTATTTGTGTTTTAAGAGGAAGGAAAATTTGGAGTTTATATGAGTTTATTTTTGTTTCGATCCAAAATCTTCGAAATTCAGAGCTTAATTTCGCAGTGCTTCCTATGAATAATAAATAAATAATATCCGGGTGTAAAAGTGTGCTAGATAAAGAAAAATAAAATGCGCTGATATCGATTAATATTTCTTCAGCTGGATTTGGTGTTGGTGCCATTGTCATTGTGTTTTTGTAACACTGAAAGCTATGGAACATAGAGATTGCATAAAATTGGGAAGGGGGGCACTTGAAACTTCCTTATTACAACCTTTACCAGTCCACCTCGCGTGGCTGCGGGGTAGCAGAGAATAGGATGAGATGAAAGTGCTTCCAAGAGACTACCTACAGGAGTTTATTTTTAAGGTATCGACGTTTATCGAAGCCACACGTGTGTGCAACTTTTGCGGGGGACAAATTAGTAATGGCAATGGCACCAGCACGAAAGCCAGCTAAAGAAATATTAATTGATACAAACTCGCTTTATTTTTCTTTACCTAGCATACGTTTACAGCCAGATATTATTTACTTATTTTTTCATAGGAAACGGTGCAAAATTAAGCTCAGAATTTAGGAGATTTTGGAAGCAAACAAAAATAAACTCCTATAAACTCCAAAAAACACCCTCCAAATTTGATGAAAAATGAACTCTGAAAACACAGAATCCTAAGTATAAAATACTGCTTTGTTCTTTTACAAAAACAGATCAATTAGTAAAGGTGATGCTTATTTGCAAATTGAATTAACCGGCATCTTGTCATAAACCAACCTCAACAGTCAGGCTATGCCAGTTTATCCCGTATAATAAAATGTTAACTTGGGAGCGCGCTATTTTAGGCCAGAGTCAATCTGAGTATGAAGGTGAGTGTATATTAAAGTGAACAAGTTTGATCAGTCCTTTCTGCGTGATCCTTCGCCTGCATCACGGTGCTGAGTGTAAACAATGTTGCATTAGAAAACAAGCGTTGTAATTGCCGCTCAGTGTTTCAATAAAAGATAGACTTGGGGGGGGGCTTGTCCTAAAACTTCTGCAATATTTTGAAAATATGATTGCTTTTAGCTCAGTTGCATCGTCATCATATATTATCGTGAAATGCATTTCGTAAACTAGATTTCACAATAAAGTATATGGTGACAAGGTGGCCATTCCATGATTTTATGCACCGTAATTAATTCCCGAGTTAAAGAGCACAACCACGATTTAACTTTTAATACTGCGACACAAAGTTGTACCAATCAAGGGTATTTTATGTGACCTATCACACTTCGTGACAACCTTTTGATTCAGGCCAGGTGTGTGTGATTGAGGTAAACAAAGGGATATTGAGTCATATAAATGCCACGTCCTGTACGTTAATCTAGATTTTCTTAGAGTGTTTAATCGAAATTAAATAATGCAATTTCTTATTTTTGGTACTTAAAAATGAAAATGGATTGTATGAACGATAAAAAAAACTATACAGTATGGTTAGTCGTTTAACGGCGGAAATAGTGCCTATAACCAAAACAATGCAGAAAATATATAAAAAACTTGGGGGTTCGAACCGCTTTGAACCATTATTTTGGCTCCCCAAAGCTGAACCAGAATTAAACCGAAAGCCGTGAACCCAAACCCGAATTGATAACAATTTCTGTTTGACACTCTGGTCGTGTCTAAATTTACACTGAATCTCATATTTAAATAACCCACCTGTTTCTGCTTGGCTGTCTTGAAGGCTCTAACGGCGCTGGGGTCAAGGCAGACCTTTGCTACTTTAGGTCCCCCTGGCCGGCAGTGAAGAACAATAGCTTCTAAGACATTTCCAGGTGTCAGCTTGGAACCTGGCAAAACAGAACCCAACTCTGTGAATCTCTGGCAACGATTGCTCCATACGCAAAACCATGGTACCTTTCAGGCAGCCCTTGGCAGCCACGGCAAGAAAGCCCCCGTTCACCGTCTCACAGTAGACAGAGTCTGCCTCAGCGTCCACACGTTTCACAACCACCTCGGTCAGACTGAATGTTCGAGGTTGACTTGACCCGCCCTCTGGATAAGAAATGCAGTAATGTTACAATGCTTTTTCGAAATACACAGGATCAGAACGAAGGAACAGGTGGCTGAAATAAAAGTTAACACTTTCACCCGTGAGTTCGGCATGCATGGAAAATAAGCCACCAAAAGGTAGCTGTAAGGCCCCTGAGTAAGAAAGGTCTTCTTCCTCCCCCTCTGGCACACATACTGTAAAACCCATTATTTTCGCGGCCCCTATTTTTCTCGAATCGCTCACAGACGACATAATCGCGACCACGAAATTTCACGAATTCCAGACGCCTGCATTGAAAACCTTAAGGACCGAAATTTTTGTGCGCCCTTAACTTTCGTGAAATTCGCGAAAATTGAGGGCTCGCGAACATTAAGGGTTTTACAGTACTTTTTAGCTTTAATTTTTTGCTCTTTCGCAGTCGCGCGCCAACAACAGTGCCACCTGGATAACTCCAAGATAGCAGACGGCGTTCTTCAGAGGATGCCGTTACTTCTCCGTATAAAGCGGCTTTAGGTAGCTGTCGATATGAGTGTTACCACCCCTGCAGGAATATATACCAGTAAGGACCACTGTTTGATCCACACTTGCCCCTGTCGCACGGTCAAACAATATTTACGAAACACTCTAATACGACTCGTTACATCCTGTCGCCGATTCTTGGAGGTGACCCGAAAGTGTGAGTTCTCTTGAGAAGCCCGTTCCAAGTTCAAACACAAACTCAACTGTCTAGGCTGGCGAGGAGGCGATCGTCACCGAGTCGGGCAGAGAGCAGCACCATTGCATGATTGTCGAGGCTCGTGGCGCAGGTCTTTAGGCTGGTGCTGAGGCGCAACTGGTTCTTTTTGGCAATCACTTCGGTGACCCTGGCACTGAGGCACTGACCCACCACGAAGCCCGACATGGATGGCTCCCGCAGAAACTCGTCGGCCACATTCTGCACAGGCAACAATTAGTGTCATCACAGAGTACGACTGCATGCAGGCAAACGTGCCGACAGGTGCATGTCTGCGTACACTCTTTCGATTCTTATGCTAACTCCGCTTCATTTTTGTTTTTGGAAAAACAATGCAGTCCCCTTCGGTACCACCTAGAAAGACCACCGGTGAAATATTACAATCTAGTTCTGTCTAGACATTTCTTAAACGGTTCGGCAAACTTCGGAAAGCGCCAAGTTGCCGAAATCGGCTGAATCTAGCGGGCGAATTGAGGTGAAGTCAACAGCGCAGTCAAGGCTATGGTGCTGGCATAGCCAACATTGTGTTAAACGCCATCAACATTGCTACTTTTTGTTTGTTTTTACTTCTGGGGACAAGCGTAACACGTGACGTCGGCAGCATATCTTATCGGCATTGGTGTCCACGTGATTGGCATAACGTGCCTGCACAGCACGCTTTTCAGCCTAGGGGGCCGTTCAGCTGTCCCACTGTCTTCTGCGTCCTAACCATCCAAATCGCCGTTGTCGTCTCGCTGGCTGTGATTACTGTCTGAGTTTCATTCACACTACGTGTGCTGCAGTTGCAGACGTTGTCGAATGTCCTAGACATCGAAATGTGGTGAAGACTGCAATGCAGACGACACTTACGCCTTGCACACACCCGCCCCAGTGGTGGTCTGCCCCGATCCTGCCCGTCGTCGTGTAGGGGATCACGTGACCACTCGTACCACGTGGTAGTCATGTTTTTTGACGGCCCGAGGTCAATGTTGCCCGAGAGAGCCAAAGTTTCGGTTTCTGCTCATGTTCAAAGTAAGATTTCACAAAATATAACCCATTGTTCGCGAAGCAAACGACGTAGTACCTTTCATTAGTACTTGTTAATGTGAAATCGCTCATCATCCGGAAATTCTCGGAACGGAGCAGCGTTTCTTTCAGGAGGGACACTACCCAAGAAAGTGAATGCTTGAGCCACTTTTACAGAAATTGTTTTTTTCTGGGTAGTGTCCCCCCTTAAGATTTCTGCAAAAAAAGCTGATCTCGAAAAAATATTATATTTACATCTACCAACATCTAGATAGTATTCCCAGAACGTTTCATTAGTTTACACTGCATAGTTAGTTTTTTCTAAATTATTTTCGGTCCACCGATGCTAAAGAAAAGGTAGGGGTTGGAGTACTCTGAATGCAGTTTTCCCTGTTCCACGTTTTGGCATAAATTTCACTTTAGGAAGACTACCGTTTTCCTGTTACACAATAGAGAATTATTCTTAGGTGGTTTTTGTGGGATAAAATTTTGCAAGGAACATGCCTGGCTGGTTAGTTTTTCTACTTTACATTCTTTTATGCTAAAGAAAACTACATTTGTAAAAAGGGTGCAGACATGAAAAAAAAAATTGTAATCTTCTTATCGAGTTATACTTAAGAAAAACAATGCAATATAGCAAAAAAACCATCTGGGTATGTGCTATAGGTATTCCTATAACTATACTACACATAAATATCAGATATTTTTATTTTATTTTAAAACAATACTTTTCCTAAGCAAACACACTGACTTCCATATTGTATCATTTGTAACAAGTTTCAGAATTGACATAGGACAATAAAATTTGGCAGGAATGGTCTTGCCACTACTATAAACTTCCACTGCAAATTTGATAGAAATCAGACAAGTGGTACAGAAGTTGACGTTTCTGAGTAGTGTTCCCCATTAAAGAGGGCGGTGTAACGATTTTAAGATTAAAAGAATTTGTATCTTGTCATTTTTGCGTTGTTTATCGTGTCTCGGAGGATACAGAGAACATCTCCTTCATTCAAAAATGTTGCGATTTCGCTGCATAATCACAAAGCATTAGTCGAGCTTTCTCCCCACTTGCAGCCGCGAGTGGCAGCCGAAGGAACCACGGCGATAAGCTTTTGTGACCTCACTCGGCTCTAAGCTGCAGCATAGCGCCTGCTAATGTACGCAGAGAGAGGGAGAGGAAGCTTCCTCCGAGAAAGCACACGGGAACCTACACGGCACCCCGAATAAAGTCACTAGGAGGGGGACCAGGTGTGATCCTCAAGACTGGGAGTGAGTTGAGGGGTGCCAGGAATGCCAATATTTATCTTTTTTTTACGGAACAACTGGGACAGCACAGGCGAAATCGGTTTTCTGTTCTTTACTTCAAAAATGCCAGAGGGTGAATTCTACAAAAATTTTACCGACGTCCAGAAACCGTTGAACCCCCCCCCCCCCCCCCTTTAAATGCATACAGCATATGACACAACTGCAATGGAGAGAAAGTAGGCTTTTGCCAAATTTATGCCATATATAAGCAAGCTCCGCTACACCTATCGTCTTAACAAATAACCATTTTGTCATAAAAAAAAAAAGAAGATAAGAGAAATCAGTATAATGGGCCTTTGTTTTAGGGTAGAACCCGATTCTTCCCGATCGATACTTGCACCGTGAACAAGTTTTAGTAAAATCAAATTACACCCGAGTTCCCCCTAGAACCTGCCTTCCTAGAAAATGTTTCTCTGCCAAAGATAAAGAAGTGGGTGTGATTCCGCATCCGTTTCAGGAGTGTCTGCTCAGTCAGTTGTTTGAGGATATCAAATCTCTTCTAAAGGCTCGCTCACACACTCGCGTCCACTTCCAACCAAGTTCTCCCGATCTCTCGCAATTAGAGAACAGGCGCTGGCGCCATTTATGAAGTGGTCCTGGAACTGCATTTCACTAGAGCCAAGGTTGTGCACACTTTACGAGATCAGACATATGCACTAAGAGAAATGGTAGTCTATATCACTGTCGAAAGTTTTTCGAACCAAAAAAAGAAAGAGCAATGCGTGGAAAAAAATAGCAGTACCGTAAAATACCGTGGGAGCACCCACCCCACTTTCACTGAAAACTGGATTAATCTCGACATGGGCGCTTGTCCGGTCAAATCAGGTGCTTCACACATAATTTGCAGAATTCCCAACTTTGGGAAGTGTTAATAGTGGGCGTTCGAATGAAGTGGGCGCTTCTGCGGTATTTTATGGTATACCTAAAATGCAGGTGTTGCAAGGCTACCCGGTAGATGGCACCAGCGTGTCTGCTAGTCGTAAGAGATCGCAAGAAGTTTTAACCGGTCGCAAGCGGGGTTGCCAGCGTGTGAACCAGCCTTAGGTTGCGTGTCCGCCGACACACCTTCGCTTCGGAATCAGTCTGAACAGCACCTGCTGAAAGCGAGCCCACAGAACACGAGTACCAAAAAACCATATATACTGGCACAATGCCATTGCATGCTACACCAGTCTAGCAAATGCCGCCAACGTCATTGTGCATTGCACATAGAGAACACCCTCCCAGTTGACAGATACATCTAAAGACTGAAAGGATCTAGGATTTACAAGAATGCTCAGACTGTTGCTCCTTTCTGTATTTTAATGACTTTGAAAAAGGGACAATGCAGCAACGTCTCAAATGTTGTCCCTTCATTTTATTATTGTTTTTTTTTTTTTCCCTTGTCTCGGGGGTTTTGTAAGTATGATCGTTCATCGGCTAGCTTGCGCTATTACCTTTATTTCGGCCCAATTTGACCCTCCGATTTTTGGAAAATATACAACCCGAAAACAAAGGACCCTAGTAAACATAACTTCATTCAACAGAAATGAAGAGGCTGGGTACGTCCCAGTGGTAACCGATGTCAAATATTCTTTTTTCACAAAGTAATGAAAAACAAGAAAGTGTCCGATCAGTAAAGTCTAGAGAATGCAAAACAGGAATGAAGATGCTCGGCCGACAAGGAATCTCAGTTATTTTCTCCATGTCAGCTTGGCATCATGTCAATAAGTGCATGTTTCGTATCAGTATCTCGATTTTGGCGTTTCGGTGGGTCGCCACTATTCCTCGACAAACTCCTACAAACGTTGGAGGCGATCCTAAGTACCCACTCAAGACAGCGGTCATTTGAGCACTCTTCAATAACCTCACCTTGAGAGGAACGAATCCTCTGATTCCGGCAGGAAGATTGAGCAGCATTCCGTGCCTCACAAATGCCCTCAGTACGCCATAGACCAGTGTTCCGGGCTGAAACAAAGTGGCATCCTCAGAACAACTTGACAACCCATGTATATACAAAAACCCTTTACCAGAATATTCTTCAAGTGCTGAACTATGAGTCCCTTTTGGGCGGCATTCACAAGAGAGGCCTTCCTAGACAGCACCTGCAAACTTGCGTCAAGGTAAACACGGTGACGCCCCTCTAAATGCTTGCGACAGAAATAGTCACCTTTCAAAGAAACACATGTTGCAGACTGTAAATCTAAGTATTTCATTCTTAAACTGTTCCATTACATTTTTGAACATGATACATTCCCACTTTTGTTCTGAAGGCAGAGAAGCAAGATTAGCCGTGACTCTGAGCTTGTCAAAGCTTTCTAATATATTATTTTCTGCTGCAAACCAAAGGTTTTTCTCTCTACATTAGTCAAGAATGTGGACACATGCCAAAGAATATGCAGGGTATAGCATACAACACAAGTCTGAATGAAGTGAGTTTTAGATAATAGAGCAGTTTCCTAGTCATCATCAAAAACAAATATGCAAAAATTAATATGGCAAGCAAAATATAAAGCTTATAAGTAGGATTCCGCGTTTTCGGTTTAAACCGATAAAAACCGATAAAAGTACGCCGAATCCATTTTCGAAAATTCAGTTTTAACCAAAAAAGGTCAGTTTTTAGGCTCGGCATTTTCGATTGAAACCGATAAAAATACGTCGCATTCATTTTCTAAAATTCAGTTTTAACTTGGAAAGCTCACTTTGACCTTCCAGTTGTACTGCAGAGCCGTGGTGAAAAAGTGGAACGACAGTGTCTATCGAAATGTGCCCGAATTTATGGGATACACGGATGCCATCACGACGTTTTGGTTTGAATGTGCCGCATCATCGATCCGAACGTGAAGTCTGCAATGCCCCATGACTCCCCATATACAAGCGTGTTTTTTAACTCGTTGTAAAGAAGACTGACTCGATGCAAGCTCTGCATGTTATGGTGTGCTTCAAAACGTCGCACCGTGTCTCTTTTGGTGGTCACAATTGGTTGATTGGCCAATTTTGGCTCAGGCAGCTCTTCATATCCTCAGCCTGCCGGTGTCCAGTGTTAGCGTTGCGAGGGCATTCTCGAAGCTCAGGGTCATATTAACAGGGAAGAAAGAGTGCGGATCAACGAGGAGAACTTGGGAATGTACATGTGTGTGTACTACAGTCGACTCTCGTTAATTCAAAATCTCTTAATTCAAACTTTCGGATAATTCAAACTAACATGCAGGTCCCATCCTATGAGTCTCTATGGGAAGAAACTCCTGATAAATCAAACTTTGCTTTATTCAAACAAATTTTCGGCCCCCCTTGAGTTTGAATTAATGAGAGTCGACTGTATAATAAGATCACGTAATCCTGATGTACATACGGTGAAGTTCCATTTTTGTTTTGGAAATAGGCTTTATATCTGACTTGTCTGTACTTCTGTTTTTTTTCTTGTTTCTTTTAGAGTTGCACACATTTGCCAAATAAAGTGTCCATTTCTTTTTCAATGTATCTGTGCCATTATTCTTTGAATGATCACCAATATCAGAGCTACAAGAATCATCTGATCCGGTGACCGTTGGTGTTTATTGTATATTCACCGAAAAACGCCGATAAAATTTTGTGGGCATAAATATATGCCAAAAAAAAAAACGAAAATTGAATTTTAAAATGAACACCGAAAAAAGTACGCCGAATTTTGAAAAAATAGAAACCGAAAACGCGGAACCCTACTTATAAGTAACAGTCAACAGTTGTAAGCAGAACTGGTGTGCGGTTGTGTATCACTACTGCATGATGCACGCCAAGACCCCAGGGTAGCAGTGGTACGGCACCGGCCAAATTTCTCATTTAGAGCAGACACCAGACGCACATTGCAACCGATACACTTCCCGCTGTTTAACACATACAAAACACAATTACTTTTACCTAATGTCCACACCACGAGCACACAAAATCCTTTTCTCTTTCTCCAACAGACAAAAGCACAAGGATACGACACGGCCGAGCGTGCTAAAGACCATCAGGTTGTTGAGCTGTGTTCCCACTGGGAGCAGGTCATGCAAGAGGCAACAGTGCGGAGCAAAATCTGACAGGTGCTCCTTGGGTAGGGCCGCAGAGGTTCCTGTGGGAAGTCGCACGGAAAAACCGTCTTCCAACTTTGCTTCCACAGTGCCCGAAAGGACCTGAAAGGACAAACATTCAAGTGGTTTATGTCAAGAGTGGAGTCAAATCGCCCAAAAATAAGCATACATTACCATTCCCACTTCCAAAACTCCAGGCTTCGAATGGTCATGCTCTGCCTGAAACAATAAAATTCTTGCTTAGTTGCAGTAATGACTGTCATACTTAAAGAACAGTAACAGGTGGTATGATGGAGTGTTACCTGAACTTCGAAGCCAGCATTTTCTTTTGGGGACAACTATAAAGAAATGGAGACCATTTTATAAGCATCAACCTTTCAGTTTAACACACAGATTGTAAACTTCTTAGTGGTGCCCAAAGCACCAATGCCAATTTTATAGCAAGTGTAGGAGAACATTTACCTTGAGTGACAGCGTGAGAGTCTCTTCAGCTGCATTGCAGTTTACCACACGAACAGCGACTATCTTTCCTGGAGGGAACTGTTCCTCAAGGTTGACACCAGGGCGCGTCAGTTCTCGTAAAGGCACCCAACCCTAAAACAAAGAGCAAACACCAGAATGACAAGCGTATATTCGAAGCACAATATAGTGGAAGTTCAGTGTTGGGTAAAGTACATCTAGAAGGTACTTCAAGTAAAGTACAAAGTAAATGAGACATGATGTACTTTAAGTAAAGTATTACATACACTGGGTGCAACATACTTGAAGTCAAGTACTATAAATACAACATACTTTCAAAGTAAAGTACAAGTATTAACACAATCTTTCATGATGCCCTTTCATTCCCCTATATAGTAATTTTTTAACTGGTATGCATTGCCCAGGGCCCAGAGGTGATCAGGGGTGCATGGCCAATTTTCATAAACAGCAGCGAATATTTGATAAAGTCAAGTGGCCACAGAGTAGTACTTATTTTCAGGAATGGAGCCAAATTCAGAAGTCCCTCTTCTGAATTTGGTGCCTCTTGCACTGAATTGTTGCACTCAAGGCGGATAAATGTACTAGGAGGGAGCATAAAGTGAGTGACGTAGCTTCCACAAGGAATCCTCTCATAGAAAAGTGTATTCTCCTTAATGAAAAAAAAAAAGAAAACAGTGAGTGTGCAAGCGAGCTGGTGATAATTAATCATAATGTGACACCTGAGATTGGAGTGCGAAAAAATTAAGGAACTTTCAAATGGAAGGAAAAGACAAAAGAGAATGCCTCAAAACATTGTGACGTTCTCCTCTGTTGTCTTTTCCTTCAACTTGTAACTTAAATTTTTTTGCACCACAGTCTCAGGTGCTACATTATGATTAATTTCGCTCTCCTAATATTTTAAACCTCCTCGCTTGCGCTGACCGACCGAGAAGTAGCGAGAGTTAAAAAAGCTACGGGGAAAGCCGCTACCACAACAAATGGAGCGATGCGTCGTCTGCTCACGTTTCTGGCAAGAGTAGAATATCCCTCCCAGTTTCTCTTCGGAGTTGACAAAGCATCATTTTGTGATACAAATGTAACAAAACCAAATTTGGGGAATGTACTTTCAAGTCGGGAATTGTACTTTCCTCGGGAAGTACCAGAAAAAAAATACTTTAAGTAAAGTACAAGTACATACTCGGAGAATGCACTTCAAGTAAAGTACAAGTTTTCTAAACCTACTTAAAGTAGTACTTTAAGTACAATGTACTTAAAGTACTTCCAAGCACTGTGGAAGTTGACGAGCTAAAAAAAAGAACTACAGTAAAATTCCGAGATGCCCCACCCCTGAAAGATAGCCCACCCCTATTTTAGGCTTGATTTGCTATATTTTTTTAAACACCGAAAGACAGCCTACTTTTAGTAATAGTAGTGTTAAGATCAATGATAACCTTGGCGTAAATGCGGCTAGTTTGCTATGGCAGGGTATAAGCGAACGTTGCTGACCAGGAAGTAGTCATCTTTGCTTCTTTGCCCCTCGCCACCATAACAACCTTGGAAGGGACACAACCTAAAAATAGCAATTTTTAAAAACTTTTTTCGATTGTACATCGATAGTTAGCCCACTCCATATTTTCAGCCGATTTGCTCTTGATGTTAGGTGGGCTATCTCTCGGGATATTACGGTAGCACACATACAATGGGAATGTAATACACTTGCAGTAATCACCCAAATTGAGAATATTTTGATACTAAGAGTACTGACATTGCCATACACACTGAAAACAGAAAGGTATGTCACATTTACAAAGGATACATCTAAGTGCCACAAAGAATGTAGAATCTGAATGCATGTGGCATGGTCATTTGAAGCAACTGTACTATGGCACCAAGGAAGACTGCTCGTATACCTTCATAGCTCTCAGAGCCACGCCAATTACAACTAGCTGTTACTGGTCTTGAAGTAGCAATGACAGCTTTGTTGCAGTGTGTCACACGTGACCATATCTCAGTGTGCAAGCACTGCCATTGCTGTGCAACCGCCTCAGCAGTTGCACACTTGGTGAGAAACAATGAGGCATTTCTGAAGAAGGTTTTTTATACACCAAGTGATCAACTCCAGGACAGTTCCAAAGACAGCAGCCTGTAGTCGTTAGAAGAACACCAGAAACATGTTAGAAATGCCGAGAAACAAACCTGACTAAGGTAAATATTTGAAAAAATTAAGGTTTTCGGTGAAGTCACACACGAAACAGTTTCGCACAGATTTTATAAACACCTTCGGGCACACATAAAACTTTTGCAGGCCGAACCATGAGGAACAAGGTTTGCTGAGACGACTGCTGGATTTTGAAAAAAACCAAAATGACCGTGCCTCAAACTTTGGTGGGGTAGCGCACATCAATTAAATCTAATCGCCACTTTTGTTACTCTTCTATTTCGTGAAGCTGAACCATATAAGGTTGTCCTTTTCCCCCTTCCTGCATAACACATGCTCACTGGTGCACTTAAGATAAAGAAACGGTCACTTACCTTGACGCCGTTGTACAGCGACACAAGCAGCCCCTTGGGCGATGCCTGCACCACGATGCCATCCGTCACGGTGTCACGGGTGGCCTCTTGGTACGAGGCCACAATCGGACGCCTCGATGTGACGAGCCCCCGGCGACAGGTGAGCCACAACTTGGGCGGATCACAGCTGCGGTCGATGCGGAGCAGACGGCAACGCACCGAAGCCCCAGATTCTGGCTGGCGGCCGGGACGATCACTCACATGCAGCGTTTGGACAAAGCCCTGAACCCAGGGGCTCAGGCTAATCAGTAAACCTGACGGTACTGCCCGCTGCACTGTGCCCTGCGAGGAGAGAGCACACCGACAACTGGGTACAACGTCCGCTCGACCGCGTCGTGCACAATCTGCCCGCTACTCGACGGGCTTTAAAACGGGAAAGCTCAAAGAAATAATGTAAGTGGCACAGTAGTACAGTTCCACAATATAGTACATCTGTGGAGCTTTCTTTCCCTATACAGTCAAACTCAGTTCTGACAAAGTCGATGGGAATTGGAAATATATTTTCTATATCCGGACTTCACGAAAAAGTGCTTTCTTTCATTCGTACGGCGTGTCAAGGTTTTGTAACCTATAGCGTGGGCTGGTTGTCTAGCCACTGTTTTACTTATTTAACATGCAGTGAAAAGTAGCTTAAAAAAAATTCGTCAGAGACACTTAAAACTGCTTACGCGTAGGAATGCAAAAGAATTCCTACAAGCAGCGCACCACGGCTTCCTTTTTCACGTGGCGCTCTGGCGGTGACATCACACTTTCCCACTGTTCAGGTGTGGCGAACCCCACCGGGTCCACGGCTTCCGTGGCGATGCATCTGCGTCGCTGTGCTTTTCTTTGTGTTTTATTTCTGAGGCACATTATCTTTGACCTTGAGCGGCCCCGCCGCCTTCTGTGACGAAGCATCTGATATGACACATTGCAGCCAATGGGAATTTATTGCTCGTTTCGCTGCTACCGACAAGGCCCAGCCAATGGGAATTTAGTTGCCGTTTTTCACCGGCTTCACTCTACGAGACACTTAATGCTTTTGCATTCATAACATCACAGTTGTGTTTAATACAATTTTCAATGCACGCACGAGCACAAACATGCCTGAAGGTGGGCTTCTCCCTATGCATATTTACCGCTGCGAGAAACTGGTAGAGCGAGGAGTTGTAAATACTGTACACTTTCACTTGAGCGAACGTCGGTTTAACTAATATTCCAGAATAACAAACTTCAAAAAAATCCCCGGCTGTTTTCCTATGCATTTTATGCACATATGTTTCAGTTAAATGAAAAACAAATTTTAGATTAGCGAATATTTCAGTTCAACAAACTTGATCGGTAGACCCAGAATATTTTTTGCAATCAGTTCAACAAAGTTTTGTGCCCTGCAATGCTGGTGTAGCCGATGCCCGCCATATCATTGCTGTAAACGCCAGCAATGATATGGCACCGCCTGCAGCAGTGGCATATCATTGCTGCCGTTTCCAGCGCCTCCGAGGCAAAGCGGTGGTGCAGTAGACGAAAACGAACCACATGGTGCGTCTGTTTTTCTTTGTCATCGGTTCCTTTCAGCCATTTTAGTTTTGGGTAACAACGGCAGGACGGCAGTTTGTGCGCCCACTTTCGTAATGAGTACCGTATTTACTCGAGTAACAGCCGCACTGTTTACGAAGAAAACCTGAGGGGTCGCTTTTCCGTGGAGCATGCAGATTGCCAATCACCGCGATCGACAGCATGACTCCAGCGGTCCACAGGATAGAGATAACGTCTTTGCGCGAAGATACCATCTATGAAGATTGCATTTGTATAGAGAATCGTGTTCTCGATCTGGTTATTCGCTATGTTATTTATGCGTAACGCAATGATTGGCTGTAAATGTGCTTCGCGGGAAAGTAGAAGCAAGGGCCTCGTTCATAAATAGTGCGGCTATTACCCGAGTTAATACGGTATGACGAAACGGAAGCAGTTGTCTCTGACAGACAAGCTCAAAATCCTTCAGTGCCTGGACAACGGTCAAAGGCAAGTGGACATTGCGAAGGACTATGGGATTCCACCACCGACGTTGTCAACGATAGTGAAGCAAAAGTCGAAGCTTGAAGGAGAAACTGCGTTCAATCCCAACAGGATACGACTCTGCACGGGATATTTTAAGCCAGTGGACAATGCCGCTTAGGTATGGATTGGTCACAGCAACAAGCTATGCCAGAGGAAGTGCAAAAAAACATTGACTCTCTGGACAGCTTTGTTACTTCATGCGCTTTAAGAGTGCCAGTGCAAATGAAAATCACTTTTTTTTTTTTCAAAATGAGAAAGGCAGCAACGTAACTGTTTTGCACTTTGTATATATCGAAGTACATGGCTCCATAAATCGCACTTTACACTTCTGACTCGATGCATGCTGTGCTTTATGTTGTTGCATATTTTAGTGAATATATTCAGTTTAGTGATTTTTCAGTTAAGTGAACTATTTCCTTGGGACCCTTGAAGTTCACTCAAGTGAGAGTTTACTGTATGCAGAGTGCACAACCTGCGACTGGCATGGGTGGAGAGCTTATCCTCGTATTAATGCCTTAAAATAAATAGAACACATTACAGCAAATTTGAATTGCGAATGAAACTGACAATGTGCAACTAGAATGCGACTTAATTAGCGCAAACAAGTACTCGCCACTTTTCTTTTTTTTAATTAAAGGGCTGTTATTGAAACTGTCAGAACGCTAGAAAGTGCTCTTTCCAGGCACCGATTGTAATGGTCTTATTTAGTAATCGCTGACACCTCGTAACAGTAAAATGTGATAAAGCACAGTTGGCGTGCCAGACTCTGCGCATCAAACTTTTTTAGAAACTTAACTTTCATCAGATTCGACCGCGGAAGAAGCCTCTGAACGATAACAGTGATGCGATTGGCCTAAGCCATTTTGGAGCGCCTTTTGGAGCAGCCAAAACAGTGTTTTGGAGCAGCAAATGTGGCCTTTGGAGCAGCCAAGACAGTGTTTTGGAGCAGCAAAAGTGGCTTTTGGAGCAGCCAAAACAGTGCTTTGGAGCAGAAAAAAGTGGCTTTTGGAGCATATATATTCTTAGAAAAATAAATATTTGTTTTAAGTGCTGGACAAACGAAGGGCACTTTGTGTTGTGTTGTGACGTGTTGGGCGGAACTCGCTGCTTGTGTTTTTGCTGTTGAGACATCCCACAAGTATACAGTGCTGTAGGCGTTGCCGAGCAAACCGAAAAAAAAACACTTGCTATCGTTTTACTGGTTCCCGATGTGGCAGATTTGTATAAAAAGTAAGCAAACGTAAAACAATGGATTGCAAGCCTCCTGGCTGGTGCCTCTCGTGCAATCATGTACACATCCACGTGAGGGCAACTTCGTCAGGCTTGCAGTTACACGTGCTTCGTCGCGCGAGCGGAGACAACAGCTGTTCGCCCGAAACCGAAACTACGCCACTCCGCTCCGTCGCCAACTGGTTCCCAAAATAGTATGCAAAATATACTGTCGAGCACCACAGAAAACAGTCCAGCGGCGCGTGCTTGCCAGGCCGGTAGGCAAGGTACAGGCTAAACACACAGAAAAAAAAGAACCTGAGCGTATTGACGCAAGACATTGTGAATCAGGGTTAAAAAGCTCTTGGAGCGCTTTGTGCAATGACTAAACTCGAACAAACAAGCGCGGTGTGCGGGTTCAGCGTGTGAACATTGCCTTCTATGCTTTAGCTCACTTCCTTCACCAACTTTCTTTTGCAGCAGATTTTTCCTGTACCGGGGTCCTTCCCGAAAGAAAGCCCACCGAGAGAAACCTAGCTAATCAATACTTCGCAAAGCATTTTTTGAGTTAGAGGGATTTTTATAGCAGCGTATGATTTAAACAAGAGCAGGAATGTCGATGCGTTTCAGTTTAGAAAGCGCCATATCTGCAGCGACGTGAGGACGGCAACACACGACGTCGCGCGACCACAGTCGCCGTGGTCGCGCGAGCTCTTCAGCTCACAAAGTGACTCTCGCCGCGCAAAAACGTGGTTTTGTTTCACAGTATGACGGCATGTCGGGCACCCTGCGCACTAACGTCGGAGCATCCGCACACACCCGCATCTATCGCTAAAAAAATTAAAAAAAAAAAAAAAGACTCGAGACGAGATTTCCGAGACGACGAAAGCGTGAAACGCCAGACGGCGGGAAAAATCATGCAAGACCGAATACACGATTGATGCAGGGTACTTTGTGTCGGGCGGCGTCTTGTGCCACCTAGCTCACGGTTCTCAGTTTAGTTTCGTTTTTGAAAGGCGACCAAAACTGGTCCTTTGGCGCAGGCTTGGCGCAGATTAGCCATATTTTGGCGAAATGTAGCGGGATGTAGCAGGGTTAGCCCCTTGGCGCAGTTTGGCGCAGGAATCACATCACTGCGATAAGGGTAAAAGTACAGAAAAAATACAGTAGAACCTCATTGATAAGTTTTTCAGGGGACCGCGGAGAAAAGAACGTAACAACTGATAACCCACTTGGGGGGCTCTACATAAGATAGAAAGCAGCTTATATACAATGGTTTATTTTATGTGTACTTACCAAACTGTCGAGGACTAAGACACTTCAACTTTGCATGTTTTGCCCCCCCGAGCCTGTTTAAAGCCTAGTTGATAGAAAGGAGCTTTCGCCTCTATCTCCTTTCGTTTGGCGACGATGCTGTTCAAAGTTGACGGCGCGAGTCCGAGGTCTCTTGCGATGTCAGATCTCTTCCGGCTGGGATTGCGATTCACCGTCTGAAGTATATCGAAATTCTCTTTAAAAGAGAAAGCCTTACTTTTTCGAGATTGACCGTCGTCAATGAGAGCAAAGCGCACATACTCTGAAACACCACGGTTCACGCAATCGAGCAGAAGAGAAACTAGAAGCGCAGCGTGCATGCGGGTGCACCTCATGCCAGAGAAAGAGAAGGACAGATGAAAGAGAGAGCAAGAGAGAACAAGTGTTTGCCACCTCGCCAGCCTCACTCCCCAACCGAGCAGTGCTTCAAGGTCACACCCGGGCAAGATAGGAAGCTGTGGCAGACCTCAGCAAAACCCAGCGAGGAGACAGAGAGACAGAAAAGAGGGGGAAAGGAGTAAAGGAAAGATGGGCATCTGCGTGGCCACACATGCCATGCGACCCGCATTGCATGGTTCGGCTTTGCCCCGCTAGCTTCGCTTTGAAGGCAGCGTGGCAGCCTGTCTCCCGGTGCGCCACGATGCCGACACTTTTGGACGTAAAAACCGGGAAAGCAAACGTAGCAGGCAGGAAACAAATACACGTGTCTCTATGGAAGTAAAATGGGACCGGCGTTTATGAACGTAGCAGCCGGGAAAATGTATCAACCGAGAACATATCAATGAGGTTCTACTGTATGTACAAATTGCATCAACAATCGCAACAGCTTGGTCTCTCACTGGTTCTCCGTTTGAATGGTGCAGATTGTGACCGCTTTGTTTACCAAAGCCTCTCTGGTGGCAGTAATGTCGTTGGTTGTAAAGAGGAGCTAACTTGCAAAGCCAACGTCCGGCAGAATGACTCACTCAGAACTGCTCCGTTCAGAGCTTGCAGAAGACTAGCGTTTTGCATTCCAACACTTCCGTTCCTGCAGTCGCCTCGTTATCTGCATGCTATACAGTATAGACCACTTACGACGTAACCGCTTATAGTGCAGGACCGGGTGTAACGCGGCTTTTTTTAAACCACTGGTTCGCCTCTCATAGAACTCCATGTAATTACATACCGCTTAAAATGCGGGCGCGCGAAGGGAAATACCGGGTATAGTGCGGTTTCTGGAACAGCCCGCCGACCGCATAAAGGCGGAGCGAGCACGCTTCCCTGTGCGACACTAGATAACGGCGCTAGCCGCAAGCGGCACTCGCGGGGCAAGGAGGTTGCTCGAAGAAGCGGGGAGAAGCGAAGAGAGAGGCTTCAGTTGCCATAGCGACGGAGGGACGCACGCATGTGTCGTTCACGTGCATAGAGATCATACATACTGCGTGCGTCCCTCCGCTGTGTTGGAAACAACCGCAACGACAGACCAATTGCAGGTCGAGGAGAAGTGTTCGCGCGCGTTGCATGCCGGTCGCGGGCCGGCTGCTTCTATCCGCAAACATGGCGTCGGTTGTGATCGTCGACGTAGACAGCGTGGTGGAAGCTCATCGTTCCGCGTAAAAGCGCTATCCTTGACAGTGAATTTTCTATGTGTGTCGCTATGATAACCCAGCACATACTAGAAGGGAAGATCCACCTACTCGTGCGGCGATGTTGTGGCGGCACTCTCAAGATGGCAGAAATGCCCGTGTCGTCGTGTTTGTTTACTTCGACTACAGTGGTGCTTTCTAAGCATTTGTGTTTTCGAACATCGCCCGGATTTCTTATTTGGAGCATTTCGTGCCTGTGCTTAAGTTGACGGTATTGGTGGCGCGTACCATACAAAGGATGTGAATTTTCACGCGTTTTCATCGCCGGAGAAAAGTGATTAGGGTTAGCAATCCTGAACGCTCGCAACGTCCGTCTGCAACCCGCGACGCCGTTAAAAGGCTGCACCAGGCAAAAGTCGCTCATTTCTTTCAAAATGTATGGCACACTTGAGAGAAAAGTGTACTAGTCTGGTGAAATAAAGACTTTCCTCAAACTAAGCTTTATTTTTCATCTAACATAAAATAAATTCTTTTACAAAGGTAAGTTGTCTGATGGCATATATTTTGGCCTGAAAAATTGATGTTTTGGTTATAGCATAGTGCGGATTTTAGCGACTCCCGCGACATACGTTATATGCGGTCTACACTACTATGCTTCACCTTACGTCTGAGCGCAGCAGATGCTACGAGCCATCGGAGCCAATCTAAGGCCGTGTCAAAGTCACACGACCTTGGGGAGGGTGCACAGCGACGCACGGAAAGCGGCTGCGTCCACAGAGCGGGATTGGCTAGGATGGCTCGTAGCATCCGCTGCGTCTGGACGTAAGGTGAAACGGAATATAATTTTGCAGCCTCCAATTCCGGGAGAAGCCGGCCCCATATCGCCTGGCGCTGAAATATAGAGAAACTGGCAAATTTTCTTTTTGCCTGAACACGAGACGCTTTAGTTTTTTTACCCTTTCCATGAAGAGTTTCTCTTCATTTGGAAACTGCTTTTGTTAAATATGCGGCCCCACTAGAATTTCTTCTTTGAAAGTGGGTTCAAATCACATTGAAGGTATACAAAGAGGAGCGTGAAACAAACTTTTCATTATATCTGATATTCCACTACTTCCGGATTTATAATAAGTGGGCTTGATTGCATGAACAATTCTTAACTGAAACCAAGAAAACAGTCACATCTAGCTACAGCCAGGATTATACTAAATCCATGCTGTGAAGGTGGTTGGACAGCCAAGCTGTGGTAGCACCTGCAACGATTGCCCACTGCTCTATAGACCTTTTTTTATGGCTAACGCCACCAGGTGGTGCTCCAGTCTTTGACGTCCCAAAGAACTACCAGTTCACAAAAAAAATGAGCAAAGGCCACCTTAACACCGCTGCTTGAAATCTAGATGAAACGTTTGACTACCATTTTTCCAGGTGAACGCCAAAAGAACGAAGCGGGAGATCCGTTAAAATGTTTAGAGTATTCTTGTAAACCAACTTGCCTCCTCCAAGATGTAAGAAAGTACAGCCGAAGGCCCTCATTAAATCTCCAACTTTGTTGTCCGTGTAGCATTTATACTTTCTAGCACCGGTGACATAAGCAAGCTCAACAGGCTTGCAAAGACGGTGCGACCGGAAGTCGCTTGGGATGCAAGCGGAAGTTCATGTTTAAACAGCAAAAGGGTCTATATCAAATGATTGATGAAAGAAAAGTAAATGCACCGTACCAAAACATTTTTTATATATGAAAGACTTCGTACGCTGCTGTTGCCGCGGCAGCTTATGCAACCGCAATTTTTACCGAGAAATGCAAGCGAGGAGCGCTACATGCTTATCATCTATCATGTGGTTTTGACACTAGTTTTGTGGTGTTCTTATTGAAACAAGTATCAAAACCACATGAGAAGAGACGCGTGCAAACAGTAAAAAGGCATGCACGATGGTTTTCTATCGACGGACACGAAAAAGCCCAACCTACGGGTGATATACAGCTTCGCTGTAAAATAAAAGCAACAGACCAGCACAACATAACACCACTCACCTCAAGCTTGGTTCCCGGAACAAGGGTATCGGTTGCTACAAACGAACTCTCGAGGACGGACCTACAAAACGAGCACATTGTAAACTTGCATTCCGCATCACTATTATTTTTAAAGCATGGCTCGACTCAACTGTTCAGAGAGGCGTTACTAATCAATTTTCCTTTAGTGTGTGGAAGACAACCATATTGAAAAAACAAGTTTGAAGGGTCAGTCCCATATACTTCTGTAAAATCATGAGATATTGCTCAACCCTGCTATGACCATAACCGCTGCCTCTACTTTCTCAAGTTGGCTCAGTACCACAGTTTTATTGGCTGTGTGCTATAGACCTTTCCAGCGGCAGTCTCGAACGAAGCGATTTACAGCGCGCGTCCCTGGTTTTGAGAGTGTACGTCAGTGTTGCCCGACTGCGCTGAGCTGTGGAGTTTCTCGTCAGTGGGTTATGGTAGCCTACGTAGGTGCGATTCCGGACGCTGGTAGCGGCTGAATTGCCGCTTTTTCTTTTTGTATTTTGTGTTCTGTGGCGAACTTAATTTATAGAGGTCTTTAAGGAAGCAGTGCTCTCTTTTTGGGCACAAAAACAAAGAAATGAAAGTTGTTTTGGCGAGTCCGTGCGCGACAGAACAATTGCAACTGGAATATTTGCTTCATTTTATGTTCATCGTTTTACGGCACCGTACACTCTGCCGTGTCAATCTATAAAGGTCAGAATATTTGACCACACAGGATATCCGAACTGCATGGATATTCCCCGCCCACAACATGAAATTCAACGAGTCTCATCAATCGAACAACATATACTGTACGTACCCACGGTGCCGCGTTATCCGAACAGGATTTGAGAAAGGTCTCAAATAACACAGCATATTCACGACAATCGGATGGAATCCGGCGTGTTTTGGGGAACATGTAGACGAGAGCAGCTTTTTTGCACAGCTTCAAAGCAAATGAATGAACGTGTCTATTCTGTCCCCGGACCCGACCCTATCAGCTATTTTTCGCGAAGACCCGGAACACAGCCGGGAAGGCTTTTCGGAGATTATCTCAACGGAAATAATCCTCCAAGCACGTCCAACTGCCTGCGTCGCGGGCTGCTTGACGTTCGCTCTTTTCGTTCGTTTCCTGCGAAGGCCGAGCAGGCTACGAGCCTTGGTATTCCCTGGTTCTCACAGTGGAAGATAACGCACAAAGGGTAAGCATCCTAAACAGGCGAATAAAGTAAAAACTTCCTAGGAAAGCCGGCGAACTCCGAATGCAAAATGCAGGTGGGGAGTCACGCTGACCGGGTTTCCACAGCTCAGGCGGGTGCCAGAAATTTCTGGCTGATAGGGGTCGCTCGATTCGCAAAATGGCGGCGGCCAGAGCGCTCTTTTTGCAAAGGTCTATAACGGGCACATTTGTATCACGACATAGGCGAAAATGACACAAAACATAAACACAGCTGCGAGCGCTCTAAAACTGAAACCAACTAAATTGAAGCCACCCAATGGTGGCAGGTGTGTCAGCGCCCTCTCTCTGCCAGTCGGGTAACTACTACTGAGACGAAAAAGTCTATAAAGGCAGTTTTCAAGAAAAATTTGATGTACCAGTTGCACCTTTGTACAAGTCACAATTCTTCGATACAAGTGTTGATGCGACCTAAATCTTGCATAATTAAAATCCATACATATCAAACAAAAATGCATACAAGTCGCATCGTTCCATAGGACGAACCGATTGAAACTTGGGGAAAAAACCGCAACTTACAGACTAAAAAATACAGTAGATCTGTGGCTTTCGTTTGTAAAAAGGCCGACCTGTATTTCGAATTGTACACCAGCTTCTAATCGTCAAACACCAGACTTGTCTGGGCACCTGTCTCACACCTGGTCATGTCAAAATTAGCCAAATATTTTACCACACACTGCTGACTACTAATGTCAACTCCCTTCCCTGTCATCTCTACTACGTAGTATAACCATTTCTCTCTCCCCCCCCCCCCCCCCCCCCTTTTTGACAGTGACATGTGTACCTACAGAACACAACTAGCAATGTTGATTTTCCTTCTGGACTGCGCTCATCATGAACCAGACTGACAACACTAGCTAATAATTCTAACTATTATACAGTGAAAAAAAAATAAAAAATAGGAGTCCACTTACTTCTTCATAGACACAACCACCACACGGTCCATGTAGCTCAGTGCCAAGACGCGGCACCTGTTGGTGATAAAAGCACCATGATAAAGAAAGCACAAACCAAACAGCGCTTTAAACGGATGAATACTGACAATCTAATATGCACCACTTGACAACTGGGCAGTACATATTTCTATTTTGCCATTTTGCCCAAATGATAACCACCCCAAAAAGACTTCAGTCACTTGTATGCTCTTTTTTTGTGCACGGTGCCACCGAGTCTGCTCTTTAGTAAATGTGCTGAGAAACGTTTCAATGCATAAGTTACAGAGATTATAAAATAACCTCCTCACTTTTGCTAAATACTTTTTAAACTCAATCCCCTTATGTTCATAATATGTGAGATGTAAGTTAGCTTCTCAACCTGCATGAAAACTGTTACAAAAAACATCAAAGAAAATTTAAGCATATTTAACTCCTCAAATCGCAACCACAACAAGCTGTCACATGCGCTGTCACCGGTTCATGCCATCCATGTTCATCACAGCAACGTGCTTGGGTTGGCAATGCCGAGACTACATGCTCTGCTCTAGACATTGTTAGTTCGACAATTTCTATCACTGCATGGATTGGTCATGAACGTGAACCTCAATATCTGCCGACAGATTCATTATATCCTAGTGTAAATTGAACAGTCAAGTAATGATGCAGTACTAGAGTCCAATCTATGAGCCACATTAGGCTGTAGCGTTTTGATAACATATAGCAGTTAAATACATGGGCTTGGGTGGAATTGATCGGCAGCCCACGTAGCCTTAATCGAATGATAATGAAAACAAAAATTAGTCAGCTCCTACTGTTTCATTTTTTTACTTCACAGTTTGAAAGTAAATGGACAGAATCCTCTAAAAGCCTCGAGTCTGAGCACACTGTTCTGAAGAATGCTCCAGCTTGCGCAAGCACATGCTCAATTGAGGCCTTAATTTCAATCACATGCTCTCGGACCGCAACTTCGGAAAATCGCTTAGCACACAATGAAAATTAAACTCCCAAATTATTATTCTTATGCACTGGTAAGCCTGTATCATATTACACAATATACAGCTCATAAATTTAAATTTAATATCACATCATAGCCCTTTGAGGCTAAAACAAACAATCTTGCTTGGTTCATGCTCTCAACATTACAGTGAATGTTTATCGCAACAATTTGACGAGCACGACATGTATGCTGGGCAACCTGCCAAAATTTACCAATCTTCAAAAAACATTTGAATGAAAACAATAAACAAGAATGACCGCATTTCCACGTGGTGAATGATGTTGATTGGGGCGAAGCTCTGGTAGTGCTCATGATACTGATTTTGTTCATAGGTAGTGTTGATGGTGCTGATTTTTTTTTTTATGGCTCATAGGTAGTGCTGAGTTCCGGGTTGCGTTTCGACTTCATTATTACTGCTTTATGGTCGGTGAAATGCAGAGCCAGTGGTTCTCCTAGCGGATCAGCTTGGATCCGCTAGAAGCCGTGGGAATGCATCTCCACCGCTTAAGTCAACGGTCCATGTCAGAAAGAGAATCTGTGGTATGGAACATGGTTATATACTCATTTGAGCATTTGACCGCAGCGCCCTCTCGTCTATAAACGTTAAGCCAATGCATGCAAAGTTTAACGCGATTATATACGCATTTCACCGCAGCACCCTCTTCTGTATAGACATTGAGCGGCTACATGCGATGTTTCATCCATGACATCCCCAGCTCTTGAGTTACTATCACATCTCAGAGCCCCCTACTCGTCCCGCAGTCGTGGCTGAGTGGTTAAGGCGATGGACTAGAAATCCATTGGGGCCTCCCCGCACAGGTTCGAATCCTGTCGACTGCGAAACATTTTTTTCTTTTTTTAAAAAGACAGATGAGATGGCAATCGATGTGAGCACGGACGCTGGACAAGACTAGACCCTAAGGAGCTTCACCCCTAAAAAATGAAGACCATAAATGAACCTTTTACAAAGTCCCAAAAGGCTGTGGAATCTAACATGCGACACTGAAGAGAGTGAGAAAGAAGATAGCGTGGGGTAGCGCAGTTGCCCGCCTGCCCTCGCTTGCCCACATTTCCTTCATTGCCTTCGTCGTCTGCTACAATGGCTACAACTGGTTCAGTACAGATTGTTTCCAGAATTCCCTTCAACGCCGGGGACGGTGTTGTGCATTTGGCAGCGGGTCTAATCGTAGCATCCCCTTCTTTGCGTTCACTGTCATCAACACTTATTCCTCGAAGGAAAGAAGGCCAGTCACAAATTGCCACAGATATAGACACGTGAAAAGCCCAGCACGGCTGTCCGGTCAAAGCAAGGGGTCAAGAGGGGAGCGGAACGCGGCCAATCCCCAGAGCTGACATTGATGGTCCCGAGAGAAAGAACAAGAAATAGAGCGACAAAAAAGCGGAAAAAGGGAGCAGACGATAGGTGGGGCATGTTTCTTTTGCTGCAATGAGTTGCTTTTATTATTTTTACTCAATGCGCAATGCTGTTGTTTTCTTGCAAAGGGAGCTAGAAAAGAGCTAGGCCCTACAAGAAACGCTTCTCTGCTTCTTCGTATATTACAAAGCGTCGGAAGCGGTTCCTTTAAGACCACCAATGTCCGCGTCTACACCCGCCATTTCGAAGTGGGCAAAATGCGTGGTACCTTTCTCTTTAGACTCTTACATTAACTCTACAGGTCAAAGCCTCAACGAATCTAAGAGAGACAAGCGCCCGCTGGGGACAAACCTGCGATGCTCGCCGGGTGCCACGAAGTCCCGGGCGTCTTCGACCTCCTCGTCGGCCAGGTGGGCCCTGGCGCAGAGCGCCCTCACGCCCGAGGGCTCGAGCCGCAGGTGGGCTGCATGAGCATCCACCATCGTCACCTGCGCCTCCTCCACCAGAGCGCCCACGCGCAGGGCTCCAAACGGTTGTTGTCCCTTGACGATGGGACTCTTCAGGCTGAAGTATGGCTGCTGCACGAGCGGCTGGACGTACAGCAAGGTGCCCGTGAGCTTTTGTCCTATTGCGTACTCGCGCGGAAGCTCCCACGGGCCGGCCAGGTGACTACGGTGGACGCAGCCCTCCACGCCTTGCCACGTCACGACGAGCCCCTCTTCTTGTGCCTGTGGGTGCGAGAAACCAGGAAGTAGATATACTCGCCAGGAAACAGTAGACCCTCTTCATAGTGATGTTGATGTTTTCTAGACGGGGGCGGAATAGCATATGGACGAAGGCGAAAATGGATGCTGACGCGCAGCTTTCATGTCAGCGTTTTACGGGCATTGCAGACAACAAGAGATGGTGGTGGAATACCAGATGATACCAGAGGTTGCTGTATATCTACTTGTACGACTAGCAGGCGGTGTCAGACGCCAGACTAGATGGACCGGATGTTGCGAAAGGGAAACATTACCGTAAAATCCTCCCCCCCAAAGGAAACCCACCTCTATTTTTGGCTTGATTTACTATTTTCTTTTAAACACCGAAAGATAGCCCACTCCTAGTAATCGCAGTGTTCGGATGAATGATGACCGTGGTGCAAATGCGTCTAGTTAGCTACGGCGGGATTTAAGTAAACATTGCTGACTGGGAAGTAGTCACCTTTGCTTCGTTGCCCCTTGGCGCAACAACAAGGTTGACAGAGACACGTGATCTAAAAATAGCATTTTTTCAACTTTTTTGACTGCCCACGGAAAGTTAGCCCGCTCCTTATTTTCACCCAATTTTCTTTTAATTTTAGGTGGGCTTTCTCTTTGGATTTTACGGTAGGCTTGCAAGAGTTTTCGGCCGAGCAGTTAAGCCAATGCTTAACTGTAATGGGCGGAGTTTGAGTGGGCCATGACCCCCACCTAAATTGTGTTTAACATCGTAAGTATTGCACAAAAAGAAAATTAGCGGGAAAATAAAACAAGGAAGATATGACGAAAATAATCCCTGGAGAAGGGGAACAAGAGGGACAAAGGACAAACACAAATCTCCAAACACAGCTAGGTGACTGGTGAGCGACCGAAAAAATCCGCCTGGTCCGGGTATCGAACCCGGGACCTCTCCATTACAGGTGGAGCGCTTTACCAACTGAGCTAACCAGGGGTTAGACGTCAGTAGAGGAAACGGGTTTTATCAGCTGCCACCAGTCTAACATCAACAAGGGTGAAGCTTGCGATTTTAAGATTATAATTAATGCAATTCAATGCAAAGGTGCAAGCGAGCTGGATAAGAATGACGAAAATAATCCCTGGAGAAGGGGAACAAGGGGGACAAAGGACAAACACAAATCTCTAAACACAGCTAAGTGACTGGTGAGCAACCGAAAAAATCCGCCTGGTCCGGATATCGAACCGGACCCTCCTGTTCCCCTTCTCCAGGGATTATTTTCGTCATTCTTATCCAGCTCGCTTGCACCTTTGCATTTAATTGCATTAATTATAAGGAAGATATGTATCCCGTACATGCCCTTTAAAATTTTTTTTTTTTTAATTTGTGTTTTTTTTTAATGCAAAATTGTGGTAGGCTTGCAATGCTAGCCTCCTCACATAGTCAGAAATAATATTGCTTCGTTCTGCAGCAATAATTATCTCTTTTGATCGGCTCTAAACTAGATGTACCCTTTTAATGAAAAAAAAATTGGCCTTATACCTGGGTAAATATGGTAGTTGTGCTGTTTTCCAGCAATAGCTGTCTGTGCGTGTAGTCCAAAAAGAAAAGAACAGGTGACAAATACAGTTTGATTTCCATGAGCAGCATGCACACATGTAACTCACTGCTTCAGTCTCATGCATCATTCTAGACGTGTAATCATTATTACCTTGCTTGCGCTTAGCTTCTTAGGTAGCATAGGCTTAAGCGTTTAGTAAAAGCATTCCATAAAAGGTTGGCCAAAATTTTATATAACCATAAAGAGTTAAGTTTAATTTGATTTTAGCACACCTCTTTAGAAAGTCATCTAGCGCTCTTTCTATATGTAAGAGAGCACGAGATGATGGACAGGTCATCTTACCTCGAGCACAGTCAATTCAGCTTTGAGGCCAGGTACCACGCTGTGCAAAGTAAAATCCTCAGGTTCCTAAAATAACAAAACACACAAGGTGCTCATGTATCATGCCACAGCTGAATCAATCTATATAGAAAAAGACATACTGCCATAAAAAAACACAAAGAAACATAATGTGTTGAACAGCAAAAGCTCACAGGCAGACCCAGCTCTTAACAATGTTTATTCCGAATACATAATGCATCAAAGAAAGCGTGCAATAAAGTCATAAATTCCTCCAACCTCACTGATTCTGGTAAGGTTTTCGCCAGATTTCACAACAATTTCCTAATTTCTCCAAGTTGACTATTAACTTTCCAAAGAATTACCGGCTGTTACTGTTAAAGGGATGCTAAACCGAAATTTGGAGCTCACAAAACAAGGCTGCAGCGATAAGCGGGACATCGCGAAACACATACAGCAATACCTCCAATGGTTAGTCATACTTTTCGAAAAGTGTGATTGAACACAACCAACAAGGCATGTGACATCACGATTCTCATTTCCTCTCCTCTTCGCTTTGTCCCCTCGAGCTGGTGAACCGAAGCTAGGAGGAAAGAAGCAAGACGGTCCCCTTCATTCTCAACTGTTCCAGGAGGATCGTGGAGTCACAGTCCTCGCTTGATCGCGCCCTTCTTTTCCGAAAATATGGCCATCCGTTTGAGATATGTATGTATGCATGCATGACGTTTTGAAGTTCATAGCTTCCTGTTCAACACTTCTGCAGCCTTATTTCGTGAAATCTAAATTCCAGTTCAGCGCATGCCTTTAGGCTTTAAGGCCCGTTCACACGTACACCACTGCACTACCTCAGCGTTCGTTCACACATACACCGATGCACTACCTCAGCATTATTAGTCAGTGCTGGAAATAGCGCTTACCTTGCTGATACAGCACTGTTCCTAGTGTTGATATAGCGCTGCAATGTACGTATGAACCGGCTTCAAGTCGAGACCATATAGCAGAAACCTCTCGAGTAAGTTTTCTCTAGTGAAGATCATAAGCAATTTCAACCGAGAGAAGTCCCCCCCTATTTTCCTACAATACCACCTAACACTGCAGTCACAGAATGGTCATCACTGGAACACTTGGTTAGACTAAAGCCCAGTGTGCACTAAGGAGAAAGCTCATAGTCCGAAAGTGCCCAACCAGGGACCCCGGCATTCACATACGTAGACAGCGCCAACAGCAGATGGACGAGCTGTGAGCCGCAGGACACGACCCCCTCCTGTCTCCGAGACGACGGCACAGCTGACCAGCTGCCCAACGGCGAGCGCCCTGTTCTCGTTGCACTTTTTGAGGAACTGTGTCGCCTCGGTGCGTGGAAGAAACCCGTCGACACCTTCCAGCCCGCAGTCCATCGTATATCCATGGTCCTCTACGCTGGACACTGCAGCCTGCAGCACCTGTAGAACAAGCCTCGTCACCAGTCACTCCGCAAATCAAGCTTCCGGCAAACTAAGAAATTGGACAGACTTGTTGGCAAGATGAAACAAAGAAGAAACATAAGAGCATGGGACGGGCAATGACTTTCAACCGACGAGTCTATGCTCCCCTTTATAATCTACTACTCAGCATTCCGATGCTCGGCGAAATTGATTTCCGGTTAACCAGAGGCTTTGGCAGGGAGCAATCATGCTTCAAGCTATTTTTCTAACAGGTTTAACCCAGTAATTTTATTACCCGAGCGGTCACCGCAGAGGACACAACTGTCATCAACAAGCATTGATACGCGAAGGGACCCGCACGTATCAGCGCTGTTTGCTAAATCTTTAAATCAATTTTTTTGTCAGTGCCCCTTTACAATTTCTAAACTCCCAAGCTTTGTATTGCATATATTTTGAGGTTCCAGCCGCTTTGCAACTGTAGGCTGCACACCCTACCATTCCAGTCTGCAACATTGAAGGCACCAGGGAGCTGTTCACTTCCGCCGGATCCAAGGACAGAGTGACGCACACCTTCGGCGAGCCCTCTTTCTCAGGAATGGCAGAAATGACCTTGCAGACAACAGTCTGGCCCTCCCGGAACATTTTGCCAAGCTTAAGCAGCTCCTGCAGAGACAGGCAAAGACAAAACAGTAGTTCGATGAGGCAAGAAAGCCTATCAAGTAAGATTCACATCAAGACTGACTGTTCCCCTACAACCAAAAAACTCGAAATAACGATCGGATCATAATGACAAAGCAACACAGACATTGGCAGCGCAAGCCAGAAATTATAAACTCGCATTTTGTAACTCAAATTTTTTACGGCCCGAAAGAGACTAAACGCCGAAAGAAGTTTTATCATGTATGTTTCGGAGGAAGCTTTCATCATGAAAAAAGAAAAGAAACGTCTTCTCAAAATGCAAATGTGTTGTGTGTTTTCCACTGCTGTTGAAATAAAACTTTGGATCGGGCCAACTGACAGACGACTACACAGGTATTAAAAAGCACAAAAAGACATGGATGAAGAAATTAAACGAACAACATCGACTGTAAATTATTGAAGACTTTTGTCCTTAGGTGACAACTGCCTTAACATGCCATCGAGTGTACTAAATGACAAGAAGGTATTGTATCTTATTGGTTTCTTACAAGAATGCACGTTATGATATTAATTCTTTGGAGGGCATAAACTTGTTAGGTTTTTCTGAGACAATGGTGACAGAAGAGGTGACTGTATGACATACTGTGTTTGATCAAAATTGATTAAATCAGATGAAAGTTAGCACCCACTTGCGTTGCTGGTGTCCGCTCTTCATCTATGTCTACAAAATTTATAAACCGAAGTAATGCTGTTAAAACTTTTGCCGGCAAAAAAAAAAACAATAAAAAAGGTTGCTAGCCTGGTTGAACATAAAAAAACTTGGCATAGTATGCCATACATGCAAAATCAAAGCAAGGATGGATGCTGCCCCACTGGTTGCAAACGTCGCTGCTCCATGATGCTGCCCGTTTCATGAAACTTTAGTGCTCCTAATGACATCCAATGGTCGCCCTCAACTCACCGTATTGTCCTCCTGCACGCCTTGTGCAAACTTGCGCAGGAGTGTGCTGTAGGGCTGCGACACATGCATGATGTCCACCTGGCCCGTGATGGCCCCCGGGAGGGACACCTTGAGCCCAAACTCGTGCGCCTGCTGGACGCAGCCCAGCACCACCATGCCTTCCGCCAGTGTGTGCACCGTCAGAGGCTCGACTACCACCAACGTCTGCTCATCGTCGCCCGTCTGCTTTGTGGACTTCTTCCGCCGCTTCCTGCTCGGCTTCTTGGCCAGGCCGCTAGCACTGGACTGCAAGGTACCAACAAGCTTTTATGAGAACACTGACCCACTCGAGACCCTCAAATCTGCCCCATTTCTTTTGTTGTGCTCGGAGTATGTTTACGTCCCCAGCGCCATGCCCAGATACTAGATTCTAAACTTTGCCGCTACCTAGGAAGGTCACAAGAAACCAAAGTACCTATGCGTTTGGAACGTCGTGGTAACCTCTACTGCATGACTGCTGCCGATTGTTGTCGTTCATGGCCGATTGACACGATGGACCGAATCGAGATTTTCATCCTCGAACCGTGTACCATGAGACTGTCACGTCACCAATTTGCGCCTAGTCCGCCGACTGAAATGGCCAAGCGCCTTTTCAGTTAGGAATTTTTGGCGGGATATTGGCTTGAAAAGCGTTTAATCTGGCAACAGTATGTTTTCTTCGATTTCAGACGAACAAAAAGATGGCACAACATTCTGTTGTGTGCGTTTGCTGGCTCGTTTTGTTGCGAGATTCTCGATTTCACGCGTGAGGATCTGCAGGAATTTTTCCTGGCTGATGCGCTGCAGGTTCTGGTACTCCTCCGGGCCCATGTCAACAAGCTTTTATCAAAATTCATCTAGCATGCTGCAATCTTTTCTGCAAGTGTGTCCACCCTCTCACCCAGCAGAAGCTTTCTTATGGCTGTGGTGTACTGCAGTTGTTGTGTGCGAGTGCTCAGTGCATGAAGGCATCTCCAAACGTCCCTCTGAGAGTCCATGACCACGTCGCCTCTACGTCGAAGCCTCGTCGAGCTGAACCATGCTTGTGTCATGCCTTGGGTTAGTAAAGCTAGTGGAACTTTGCGCTAAGCCTATCACAGTGTTCTGACTTGCTCTGTACGTCGGCACACAATTCTTTTTTACGGTAGTGCCTCTACCGTAGCAGTAAATGTCGCTTTCGCCCTTGGACCACTAGGTCATAGTGCAATACTGACGTTCCGCACAGGGTCGTGAACAAAATTGGTCCATCCTTGCTGTTGTCTGCTCGTCGTCTCCTCCGTGTAGACGCGCTTGGGAGACGGACGATCCGCGGCAAGTCGCGATGTAATCAATCTGTTCGTGGATTAGTCTGCCGTGTAAATTGGCCATAAGACAAACGTCACACGGACGTTGTGTCAGTACCTTGGAAGTACTGAAATGTCGGGAACACCCATTCTACTCTGCACACATAGGTTCACAATCTTTTCCAATGGCTGGAAGTGCAAAGGCACATGTGATATCATGTCTCACAGATTCATAGAGGATGGCAGAAATTTAGCAGGAACGAAATGTTAGCTGACCCATTTTGGGAATACATCACAAATGCTCCGAGAATATTTCCTTCGAATTCAAGCTTTTATAAACTGTTGTTATTCTAAGAAAGAGTCTTGACCATTCCAACGCACCTTGAAGAGGTCATCTTTAGCAAGGTAGAGTTTCTGCGCTCCAGAAGGCCGTCGAACCCCTCCTCTGGGGAGGCTGATCTCGTCCTCCAAGTTCATCTTGGGCACCTGGCATGTCGTACACCAAGGCATTAGACAGTGTGACAAAAAGGTAAGCAACATCTAACTCAAAATAGTAACAAAAAAAAAAACAGTCCCGCACTCTATTAATCAGACATACAGACACCTACATCATTTAATTCAACATTTCGCATGAAAACGGAGAGTAGCACTGAACAACTCGATCGTTTCAATCACTACGAGAGTAATTTCGGGGTCACTTGGCTACGAAGCAAGGAGATACTTCGTTCGACAGCAATCTTTAATCATCTCTTTCAAATATTACGGGCAGCCTCAGGCTTCAAATCACGAGTTTTAAACATGACACCCAGGCTCGGATAAAGGGGCTAACAAGCGAACATACGAGTGACTAGCACGACGAAACATTTCAGAGAACACGTGCAACACAAGTGTCAATGCGTCCCCGATCGCGCACTCGCACAAGCGTCAAATATGCGAGGCGACGAAAAGGTTTTCGAATTACATTACGTATGTACCGTGATGTGCTGCGCAGTCTGCGACTAAGCAGCGATTTATGAAAAGAGCGGTTCGAAAAGATGGTAAACTAACGACGCTCAGATCAATCATCAACATCTCAATGAACTAAGCACGTGGTAGACGATCACAGTGGCAGTCGACGCGACAGAAAAGAATCATTCGAAGGACGTGTAGAATGAACTGAAGCAAAAATCTCACCTTAAAGGGATCTGTTCTTGTACATAAACACCAGGCCCCCCAACAACATAGAGCACGTGCAGTAAGCAGTCCGCTCGACCGCCGCCGTCTACGCGGTTGGCTTGGCTGGCTTGGCTGTTATCTTGGCTAGTTGTCCTCAGACTCAAAAAGTCAAAATGCGGAGGATTTTCTTTTTTTTTTTTTTTTTTTCATTTTTGTCATGGATTGTGTTGGATTGTTATCCGCCTTCCAGTGCGCTCGAGCGTGTTGTTTGCGACATAGAGTTATTATAATGTACGCTAGAGGTTCAAGTGGCGCTAGTGTGCTGACGCAAATTGAAGCAGACAGCAACCAGTCGAAAATTGACTTCCGGTAATACATTTCTATGGGAAAAAGTGAGTGCATTTTCTCTCTGCGCTCGATCATAAGCGCAAATATCCCGAATAATTCATACGTAATAGGTAGCTTAGAACATTTCTCAGTCATGCCGACGAAATAATTGGTCAATTGCGGTGTTTTTCTTTCAAATTCATCGCAATAAAAACGGTGCTAAAACAGCTTCGTACGTGTATTTATGTGCACTGTCGGACACTGTTAGCGCGAACACGACGTCGGCGCTTTTCAGCGTGCCCCGTGCCAAACGAACGAAGAACATCTGGAAATTAAGAAAGACGGCAAGAACTACGCAGTAACACCGGATCAGTAACATACACGTGCATGTACGATCAAAATTGATTGAAGGCCACGTAATCTATTCCTATTTTAAATAAGTAAGTACCGTTTTATTCTTCCTGCTGTGAGCGAAGCTGCTTGTTCTACGTTCAAAATATCACTCGCACGCTCGAAATCTTTGAGAACAAGTGCCAGATAAAAGCTGCCCGGCAGAAAAAACAATACGAAGACACCTTTCATAGCAAACGGACTTTATTCTCTACGTTTTGAATGTTTTTATCCGCTCATGCACGACGGGGTCATTTTTATATAGTGACAGGGCTGGCATATTAGCAATATATAAGCGTCACCGGATTGCTGGCGAGCCTTGAACACACTCTACATTCCTTTCTATTGTAATTTTGCTTCGAATCGTCGCTTGTTTTTACACACCTGCTGCGGAACACACGTTTGGGACTGAAATGTAGCGAAGTTAAACATCGTTCACTGATGAAGAAAAATGCGCTAACTAAAGCAATTACACTTTTACAGTGTTAATCAAGGTACATACTATTCGGTACGACCCAAATAACCAAAGTGTTCCGTGTTATTTTCCGGCGAAGAGACAAAATGCACGCGCGCTTTCCCATAGGAATACACAGGAAGACTGGAAAAGTAGACTGGTTGCTGTCTGCTTCAATTTGCGTCACGGAAGTCGCATAGACACTAGCGCCAGTTGAACCTCTAGCGTACATTATAATAACTCTATGGTTTGCGAGCTGGAGCTTGAACGCGGGAAACTTCGAACACTGCGGCTGTATTCGTCTGTAGCAGAGTGGCCGGAGATATTAATGGTTGCGATCCGTTTAATCAAGCAGAGGCTTGTGCTTCGTAACTGTAATTAGTAAAACTTAAAACAAACGTTTTTTTTTTTTTTTTTTTAACGAAATTCATTAGCATGCGAACCACAAGTTCTTCTGCTTCTTGAACAGGAATTGCGACGATGTCAGAACGCCGAGCTCTTATTGACTGATTGAGAAAAAAAAAAAATAGTGGGTAGACCCCAAGGCATATAGCATTGAGGTAATTGACGTCTACCCACTATCCTTTCAATCAAAGCCAATCAGAGCTCGGCGTCTTTCTGATGTCAGTGCAACCCCTGTGCAACAAGCAGGCGACTTGCACTCCGCATTGGGCGGTGCCTCTGGGCAAGGCGGAGCACAAGTTTCTTTTGCAAGAGTTGTGGTGACGTCAGAATGTCGAGCTCTGATTGAAGTGTATTGATATTGATAACGATATTATTTATTGCACTTGACAAGTAGAAGTAATAATAATAATAATAATTTTTATTTGCACAGATTGCGATACCCACTCGGCAGCGTGCAAGGCTAAGCAGAAAGGTTGAGACCCTTACGCAGGTGCGCCTGCTAGCCCGCCGCCAAGTGGGGAAAAAATAAATACAAACACTCAAAACAGACAGATACATATACAAAAACGGTTAGCAATCCCATGCCATTCTAAGGCAGAGCACGCGCTCTCACACACACACACACACCGCACGCACGCGCACTTATTTATCCATCTATTCCCCCACCCACCCCCCCCTCCCACACACACACACACACACACGCACACACACACACACACACACACACACACACACACACACACACACACACACACACACACACACACTCTCTCTCTCGCGCGCGCAGAGTTTACCAAAAATTGCCTGCCCGCGCCCGCCAACGCTCGCGGCAGGGCGAAACATGGGTGGTTACGTCCCTCCCCCCGCGGACATCAGTTTACCATACTTTTTGCACAAGTCCAGGGACTCCTCCCTGCACCGCGGGAGAGGCTGACGCTCCTTCAGCGGAACAGAGAGGAGTTCCCCGATGGGGAACTCCTCTCTGTTCAGGCGTGTACAGGTTCAGGCGTGTACAGGTTCAGGCGTGTACAGGCGTGCTGGTGCATAGAGTTATGTGCTGGTGTTGGGGGAAGGCTGACGCCCATGCACTATTGTGCCCACAACACCGACCTAACACTCTTAGAATATATATATATACATTTGTACAGAAGCAAAAAAAAAAAAAAATTTTGTGTGCTTACACATTGATTTGTGTACTCTTATAACATGTATAGGTTGTACAGAATGGTGAAGTAAATCAATAAAAGAACTAAGTAATTAAGTTAGAAGTCAAGGGGGAAAAGTTTTAAACACCGTTAGAGGGGTCACGGAAAAGCGTCTCAGCTACTTCTTTTGCCTCTTGGGGATCAGAGGGAATGTGTTCGGTGAGGTTTGGGGGGAGCCCCCTCCAAAGCGTAGCTGCCCTCAGCAGGCATGACTCCCCATGCCGTAATGTTCGGGACATCACGGGCTGGACTCTACCTGTTCTTCTGTTCCCCCTGGGGGCATCATAAAGTTCCTGTTGGTTTGGTCCCATGATCCTGCAGAACAGCCGGACAGATGCTACTTGCTGTCGCTGGTGCAGGCTCCTTCAGGCAGCAGTCTTCAGGAGGTCACTAGAGGGTACTTCTCTGTAGGAGAGTGGGACTGACGGTGGGGAAACGCTGCGGCGATAGCAAGTGTAGGCGGCACGCCGTTGCATATCTTGTAGTGTAGTTTGGAGATATTTTTGCTGGGGGTACCACACCGCAGAGCAATACTCTAGGTGGGGCAGCACCAGCGCAGTGTAAAGATGGCGGAAGGTGTTAGGTGTCATCCCTCGTGTGACTCGAGTGACAAAGCCCAGCATGCGTCTTGCTTTTGATGTGGCGCTGTGGACCTGGGGGGCAAAGTTGAGGCGGCTGTCCAGGATGACACCAAGGAGGGTTGTGGAGGGCACATGCTTTAGTAGTGAGCCACCCAGGGTTAAGTTTGAGGCTTGGCTTATAGTTTTCGAAGTTTTGGAAGAGATAGAGAATGTCATTGCAACACTTTTAGAGCAGTTAAAGGGTAATTTGTTTTCGGCCGACCAGCGAAAGCACTGGTCGAAGTCGTCCTGAAGGGCTTGGTAGGAGCTGTCAGAGCAGATTGGCTGAAGAAGGGACAGGTCATCGGCATACATGATTGGTGTGGAATTTAAGAGTCTTGCAACATCGTCAATGTAGATCAGGAATAATGTTGGGCCCAGCACGCTAACTTGAGGCACTCCAGTGGGTAGACCTCAAACAACGTTATTAGATTAGCTCAGTTATGGACTTACACCGTGGTTATGGTACTGCTCATATATTCTGCATGCACGAGCAGTACCCCCCCACTGGTAACCCCCCTCACCAAGGCTGTGTTCCAAAATTTACTTGAACCGACTCCGGAGTAAAGGTTCGTACTGTGGCGTTTCAAAACTTACTCGAGCTTACTCTATATGACGTCAGAACCCGCGTTCCAGAAGCGGGTTGTTTACTCCCGAGTAATTACTCACGCTACCCTCCTCGATCGGGGGGTAACACTGATCTCTATGTTTATGGGGGGTAACGTCCGTAACGTCGGATCAAATCGAGTAAATACGTCGCGTGATCTGTTCGTCGTCTGCTTTCTGTGCCGACGTCAAAGCTCACTTGCTCCGTTGGCTTTGGGGGCGGACGTTCGAAATAACAAGCAGCCATTTATGTGGGGTGATTGCGATTTGCTGTTTTCAACACAGGAATTGACTCTACCACAACCACCTTTCCAAAAACCGCTTCTAGGCCGCCGCCATGTTGCTGATCCTGATGCGGCTGGTGCGACTCTCGCGCCCTCTATCATCTACAAATTTTTCGCCACTCACTTGGACTGTGAAGACCCGATCAGCACGGTTCTCTACCTATGTTTTGCGGTTTTGCATTCGGCGTCTTCTCGACCTTCTTGAAAGTTTCTACTTAATTTTTTTTATGCGTGCTGGGCACCCTTTTTGTGTTATCTTCCATTGTGAGAAATAAGGCTGGTAAGTGCCTGCCATTCAAGCTGTTCTGCTCGACATTCACGGGAAACGATGGAGTTGAAGGACGTCGAACGACCCTCGAAGCGATTTTGCGAACATTGTTCTCCCCCCTCTCAGAGATAATCCGCGTAGAATCCTCAGTCATCTCCAAAAATAGTTGTCCGGGTTGGGGTGGGAAACGAGTCAATCGCGTTTGTGCATTTGCCTTAAAGGGGTGGTGCAACGATTTTATGATTAAAACAATTTGCATCTCGTCATTTTTACGTTGTTTATCGTATCCCAGAGGATAGAAAAACACTTCCTTTATTAAAAATGTCGCGATTCCGCTGCATAATCGCAAAGCAAAAGTCGACCTTTTTCCCCCACCTGCAGCCCCAAGTGGCAGCCGAAGGAACTGCGGCGGAAAGATTACGTGACCTCGCTCGGCTCTAAGCTGCAGCATAGCGCCCGCTAATGTACGCAGAGAGAGGGAGGGGTAGCGTCCTCCGAGATAGCACACGGGAAGCTACACGGCACTCCGAATGACGTCCCTGGGAGTGCGACCAGGTGTGACCCTGAAGACTGGGAGTGAGTTGAGGGGTGCCCGAAATGCCAATCTTTATCTTTTTTTTTACGCAACAACTAGGACACGCAGGCGAAATCGGTTTTCTGTTCCTTACTTCAGAAGTGTCAGGGGGCAACTTCCAGAAATCTTTGACCGAAGTCCGAAAATTGTTGCACCGCCCCTTTAAGCTGTGGTGAAAAAAAGGAAGCTCTCCCCAAAACGTGCCCCAAAACGAAGTCATCTTGGATTCCGTCCGTTCGTCAATATGTGACTGTCGTCCACTGTGACTGTGTTATTTGAGATCTTTCTCAAATAAATTATTTTTGGATAACGCTGCATCGTGTGGTACTTACAATATTGTTCGAATGTTAAAACTTGCTAAATTGTATGTCCGTGGCCTGTCCATCGGTAAACACGTTATTTGTGAGCGTGAAAAATGCATACCTTTCGGTTATCTTCTGTTTTAAATTATTTTCGACAGCTAAGCGCTCTGTCGTTTGACACGCAGTTAATCGGGAGGCGCCGTCAAAAATTATCGTAAAAAAGAAAAACTAACATTTCATACTTAGTTCGACGTGAGCGCGTTGGTGAAGTGAAATAAAAACAGAAAGAATGAACATGGGGACGGACAGAACAGCACGAAAGAGGTGCTGTTTTGTCCGTCCCTATGTTCATTCTTTCTGTTTTTCAGTCGCATTTGTTCTGTCGCGCGCGTACCCAACAAAAATAGTTTACAGTTTCTTCTTTTCTCTTTTTTTTTTTGCTTTTTGATTTTTTAAATGTGGTACAATGCGTTCTCCATGTCCTCAGGAAAATACATTCACCATAAAACACAAAATACAGCAGGAAAAAGCGCCGTTCACACTCTTGCAACCGAGTACGACCGAGAGAGACGAGACCGGTTTTTAATCCTCTTGCGACTTCTTAGGACCAGCTCCGCAGCAGCGCGAACGGTCCTAAGAAGTCGCAAGAGGATTAAAAACCGGTCTGGTCTCTCTCGGTCGTAAAGATCGCGCCGCTTTTGAGTCGAAACGATCGTCTGCTAAAGACGCCGGCTCTCGGCGACGTATGCTCGTTCGTTGGCGGCAGTCGGCATCGCGACCGCTTGCGCCATCTCTTGTCTCCTGTGCGAAGCGGCGCCGCATTGTTTGAAGACCGGTGACTTCGCTGCGTTTCCATAGGAGCTAAGCCTTTTTCTTTCTTTACTTTTTCCTCGGGTAAGTTTGCTCTTTGCAAATTTTACACAAAAAAAAAAAAAAGCACCATCTGTGGGCAACGCTGCACAAAGTCGTAGCGCGATAGGTTAAGAAACCGAATTTTGCGGTCGATTTAAAAAACCTGGCCGCTCCTTGAATCACCCAGTAGTATCGTCTCTTCGAGTGCTTTCTTCATGATCAAAAGATTCGTCTGCTATTTTCTGCCATCGCTGCTGTGTTTTCTGTTTGCCGTAGCCCAAGACGAAGCTAATCCGCGTAGTATCCAGGTGATTACCCCGGCCGTTGCAAAATCGAGTCGCGGATCGTTACTCGTGATGTCAGGTGGTATTACCCGCTGACGTAGGACGCAGGTTACTCGGGTAAGCTTTGGAAAATAGCCCACGACTCGCCTCCCGTCGTTCGACGCGCCGGACGGCTGCTATAGTAACTGCTGTGTATTCTATGGACCACTGTACGTTTCGAAGCGCAGCGTCTAGGTGGCGTTCCACCGTACTCTATGGAATAGGGAGGCTCAAGCAAGGAGGTTAGAAGTACTAGGAGGGGGCACGTTGCAATATTGGTGAAGCCTAGTCATAAAAAGTTTAAACGATTTTGTGCCCAGCGTGACCGCAGATCCGTCTGGCGATTGGTGCGCGTGACATGTCACGTGTGAGATGGATGGTTGATTGTAGAAGGACTCCTTGCAGGCTTGCGCGCGCTCCGTCCGGTAGGTTTTATCAGGTCGAAGGCTAGACTGTGGTGTATTCTAGTACCCTACAGCAAGACGAAGGCTAGCTACGGTCACGTGATGTGGTCACGTTGGCATGGTAAGTGAGGAGAGTAAGGAGGAAAATGAGAAAGAGGCGAGGCGTCAAGGGAGCATGGCTTGTGGAGGCTACGCGGTTGACGTCATGCCCTCTCCTTCCCTTCTATCCTCCTTGGGCTCAAGTGAGGGTGGGTGCAACTGCTAGATCGGCGATCACGGGACATGGACACCATTTAATTGCTAAATTTTGCCGGGAGTCTATGGGGCAAAGGGTCGTTTTCCTTCCTAACTCAGGTCATAAAAGCCCATTAAGGTACTTGAATAATTTACACAAGGTATAAATGATTACTTTTCCATAGCCACCAGTTTTGTTGCGATAGGTTAAGTATTTTTTTAACGCGAAAAATGGTAAATTCAGCCATCTTGGACGTTGCTGCTTGTCTGGCAACCTTGCTTTCTCCGCTCGACGTTTGCAATTCTCGGAGCGAGAAGGAAGCAAGAGAGGCTGCGCCAAGGCGCTCGTTGCTTGCAATGGGAGGCGAGAGGAGGAAAGGCGCATGGAGCAACAGAGTTGCAACAGAGCGGGCGCCTGCTCTCGTGCACGCAACACTGGCACATATCCTTTCTCGAATCCTCTCCTTCAGTCGCCGCCATTATATTGCAAACGCTCTCCAGGTTTTGAGTTGCGCCCACCCTCACTAGAGCCTCCCTACTATGGAACACACAGTTCGTAAACGAAAATCTAGATGGCGCTCCAAATGACGGGAGGTCAACAAAACACTCAGTTGGGAAACTCGCCGTCGAAACCTGGGCCGCTGGCGTCCACTGAGACCGAGCTAAATACGACAACAGCGCCACTCTTTATCATTTGTCTCTACTGTGGTCACCTTGAGCTTTTAGAAAGTATGTTTTTACGTAAAAACAAACGGAAAAGACTCTTTTTGTATGAAATTTATTGGAGTTTAGTACAAAATGAAGGGCGCGTGATGTTTTCTAAAATCTTTAGTTTGCTAGTTTTTGCGGAACAATTCATATTGTTTTTATACAACCATGCCTCAGCGGTGCTTTCAGGTAGCGCGTCCCGACCTAGGTGCATTTTAACTTCGGTAGCAAGACGCGGCGCGTCCGCTGTGAGGACGGGGGTAGCACCCCTGTAACCTCTTCCGCTGTATCTGTTTCGGCGCCAAAATGGCAGATTAAAGCCAAAATAGAAGTAACGTGCAGTTCCTCGAGTGGCCGCTGCGGGAGAAATAGCGGCGTTGTGTTCGCCATTAGCTCGGTTTGGAGGACAGATCGGGGCCACTTTTTCAGAGCAGTCTCTATGGCAGTTTCCCAACTGAGTGGTTCTAGTAACGTTGCGGGAGGTGCACTGATATGAGTGATGGGGGGTACCCCCTTCCACGGGAGTTCCACAACTGAGGTAACCTTGTAACATCTACCTCGTTGAGTAACATTGACCTCAAAGGAAGCTGCCTTGAGGTCTACCAGAGCTCGGCGTTCTGACGTAACCTCAACCCCTGCAAAGGAAGCAGACGAAGTTGCGCTCTGCAATGGGGGTGGATTGAACGGTAGTTTTGCTGCTCGTGCCTCGGGGAAGTGTCGGGGACCTTGGAGGGAGGAGGCACCAAAGCTGGACACAGGTGATCATTGTTCCAAATGTGACAGCATTTCTTTATAATTAGGATTTTCAAAGAGTTGTTCAATTTAAGGGTGTATTTTGGAGATTATTTTCCCAGATTCGGACAGGTCAATTCGCGTTTTGCTCTGGGCCAACACAGCTAGAAATAAATAAAGATTTGTTCCCGTAACGCTACAGTTCTTATTCAAGGACAGCTCCACTTCGGAAATTTTTCGGTTTATCTCAATTTTGATAAAACCTAGCTCGGAGGCTAACCTTACAGTGGGTTGGTAATCTCAGGCTTGAGCTTACAGCGAGTCTCGTCGAAGCCGCCAAAGGTTCGGCAAGCTAGGGTATACCATCTGGATGCCAGTGGCTAAGGCGGTGTGCATACACATGGAAAGAAATTGTTGACGGAACATTGGATGTGTCGATGAAGCAAACGCAGGCACGTTTCGACGAAACGATCTGCCAGTGAAACATTGTTTGACAAACCGATTGCCACTGCTTATATGGGTGGTTGGGATTAGAGCCACTGTATATAGCTGACATATGCTCTAGTTCGGATAGACAGGGCGAGCCTATGCATGGTCCCAGGGCACGCACAGGAGGCGCCACGGTCGGCTGCTAGTCAGCGCGGCTGGTGGCCAAGAAAGGCAACTTTGGCAAGGTCATGTCACTGAGCGATTGGACACGAGTGCTAAGTCACAGCTCGGAACGGCGCTCCGAGATTCGAGCTCGAGATCGGGTACAATGATTGCGGCCGCAGGCCGTCCTCAGCGTTGCAAAAATTCCCCATAGAATGGCACCACTTGTCAAACCAAGCTTCATTGCCCGGTGGGTATAAAAAAGTATTCATCGTCGGCCATAGCTGTGTGCGTGACTGCCGAGCGCGTGCTCGCGGGTCAGTTCTTTTTGAACATGCATCACGCACCATAAAATTGCCGGTCTTATCACCCTAATATTGTGAGCTCGTTCTGAGCATGCGCTCTAAACATCGCCTTCAAATATGGCGTCTAGTAAATACCCCCTATTAGCGGCGAGATGTTTGGGCGGCGCCTTCCTATGCTTCCTTCTTGCCACGTCATTACCTTGTGAGCAACAAGTTCGATGGTATTTGCAATTAGCATGGGTGGAAGCTTGAAATCATTGCACTCTCAAAACAACACTGCTAACACCCTTAAAAAGTTTTTACGCTCTTCTTATTTCCGTCGATGAGTAATCGTTTGCCGACGTCTTAGTCAGCATTCGGCCAATCGTGGCAGGCCGACCACGACGCTTTCGATCGCGCACGTCACCAATAGGGTTGGGCAGTTGCACAGGGTGCCATCAAAAGGGGGGCGCCGCCACGCCTCCCTTTTGAATATTTTTTAGCCTTTGGATTTATTTTAGCACAGCGCCCGTTCGGTGTTGGAATACGGTTCTCGTCTAGCTGACAAAACGCTCGTGTTGGACCACTACGCAGATATTCTAACAAGGTGATGTCGTACCTAGTAAATAGGGGCATATAAAAAAGTATAAAAAAAAGGGGGGGGGGGGGGGTCCCACGGCCATGGCTGGAGCTAGCCCAGGGCGCTTGATGGTGTAGGGCCGGCCCTGGGGATAGGCAACCCATGTTCCATGTCTGGCCTTTTTAAAAGTACATTTCACTGTTCATGAGAGGCACAAGAATCAATTTATCCCTGCCGCTAAAATGAATCGAATGATATCTGTACATGCTGAATTTAAAGCATAGACAAAGTTGTCAAAATATCCCCCCCCCCCCCCCTTCCCTTTGAACCATGGGTTGTTACTTTAGCCGCTCATACATTTCGTGTGTCACAGTACCCAGAAGCATTTGTAAATTATTTACAAGAACTCGGCAAACTCTACACGTGTTCCACACGAGATGCCTTACACAAAACACAAACCCTCAGTCTGCATTCACGAATGGCCAGCAGCTACAGCAAATGTCAGGACAAGTAGCATATGTGGTAGACGAGCTAGAAAGTGTTGTGTCAGTCTCAAAAAGATCACCAGCAGGGCTTGAGTGCTCTGGACATCCATTATCATCAAGTCCTTCTGTAATCTTCTCAGCTGCAAGCCCATGTCTTCCTTAGGGAGCTGACTGTCCCAAGTAGGACCCTCCAGATTAGGGGCTGGGTGGAAAGAGGGACAGTTTGGGGCTTTAGCACTCCCTCAAATGTGATCAACCCTATATGAATGACATCATTCTTCACGCTCGACGCATTAGCCTCCCTCACCCCCATTTCTCAAGCCACAGGGACCCCCAACCCCTTCCTGAAAAAATTTCCCCAGGCTACACCATTGCTCCAGCTGCAGTCCTGACTCATCTTCTCATGAACTCACATTGTTCAGAGCGGTGTCTTCGTGAAGCCCTCTCCCTAGGCGTTATTGTAAACCAGTGGTTCTCAAATGGGGGTCCGCGGACCCTTTGGGGTCCGCGAGGGCAATCTTGGGGTCCGCGAGGGCAATCTAAGGGTCCACGAGGTCCTGATAAAAGTTGTCTCTTTTCAGGTCGAGATGAAATGTTTGTTTTCGGGCCAGTTTTCTCGTGTGTATGTCAATAAGAGAGGTCTACTTCACACTAGTCCTTAATTATAACCGCTTATTAAATCATTATTATATATATCCTCTACCTTTCCACTCCTCTCACCACGAACGGGGTCCTCCATCATCCCCGCCGATCCACAAATGCTCCGCGAAACATCTATGGTTGAGAACCGCTGCTGTAAACAACGAAAATGAGGAGCCAGCTTAAGGGGAGATGTGGGGCTTTAGACTTATTTTCTTATTTATAAAATAATACTTATCATATTATACACTGATATAACACATCTCGCACCTATTCGAAGTATGCAATCAGATATTGAATAACTTTGCTAGAACCCGAGTTATGGGAGGTCAGTCTAATTTGATTAGGCCATTTCTTACGGGTCGTTAGTGCAAAATGATTCGTAAATTATCAAATTTTTTAATGCAACTGCATTTACAAAGGTGTAATTTGCGAGGTGAGGCTATTTTAGATCTCACCTGGGAGAGTTACGTAACTAAAAAAAGATTGTAATTATAGTATAAAAGACATGCTTTCTCATTATCTAAGAAAACAATTAATTGGATAGAACTCTTAAGTTAGAAGACTGTAAAAATAGCACCATCGCACAGATCCTTTCTTCCCGATTAAAATGGCACCAAACGTGTTAATATTGTCCAAGACAAACTTCAGAAGATGCCTGTAAGGTATCGGTACTTGTTAAAAAAAGTTTGGAGAGAAAAAAAAAACAAAAAACAACAACTTTGAAGTATGTGTATTCCTAGTCCTACTAAATATTCATAGAAAATTAAGACTTCATATGTTCTTTCATATTTGAAAATTACATAGAGTAATAATATTTTGCACAGAGCTGGGTGAATATGTCTTAACACCAGAAAACGATTTTCTCAAAAATGACTTTCCCCCAATTTTTTTACCATTTAAAGACCAGCCTCCCCCTTAACAGCGAGGCGATAATGAGAAACAAAATTGTTTGGAGAAAACATTTAAGACAGAGTGGCAGTTCATGCTCCGATATCGTAATTAAATTGAAATAAAGGTGAAAAAAATTCAGACGCGGTGCAATGTTTAAAAAATGACGATACCTCGCCTTTTCTTCTTTTCATGTCTCAAGCTTAAATGCCTGTCATCTCATCGGTGCAACCAATCCTTGCGTTTCTAGATTTTGCGTTAGGTCCGTAGCTCGATGGCACAACACATCAATTGCAAGGCAGCACAGTCGTTTTAGGATAATGGATTGTGCAACAAAGACTGTAAAGAACATACTGTAATAACCCGAGAGACGGCCCACCCCCGAAAGATAACCCGCCCCCTATTTTTGACCAGCTTTTTTTTTTTAATATTGAAAAAAACTTTTAGTAATTGCTGGGCCCTGGTCAATGGTGACTTCAGCAGAAATAGTGTTACTTAGTCACAGCGGGAGATAAGCAAACATTGCTGACTGAGAGGACAGTCGTCTTTGGGTCATCGCCTCTCCCTGCGATCACAAATTCCGCATGCCACAAAATTGAGAACTAGTTTTTTATCGACTTTGTTTTATAACACACCTAAAGTTAGCCTACTCATTTCCACCCGATTTGGTTTCAGCTTTAGGTGGGCTATCTCGCGGGAGATTATGGTATTACTATATGGCAGTGATCATAGGCGTAGACTACGGAGGGGGGGGGGGGGGGGGTATCGCGGCTCGTGCCCCCCCCCCCATGGTGAGATCCAGGGGGGGCTCTGCCCCCCCCCCCCCCCCCCCCCCCCGGGCTGGGGCCATGATCCTTACCGAGACGCTGTTTACGTGCCATGTAACGAGTTTCTAGTAGTGGCATGTAAAGAAAATAATGCACACGTTGCCTTTATTGCCAAAATACATGAGAAATAGAATCCCAGCGCGCTTCCGGAAAGAGAGGGTAGGTGCGGAAAAGCCCCCCCCCCCCCCCCCCCCCACCTTCCCCCCCCCCGCGGCCCGGGAAAATGGAAAGTCTACGCCGCTGGCAGTGATCCTTCGTTGCACGCAGTGAAGAGAACGATGTGATCGTCTGAGAAAGACCCTTCTCAAATATCAGCTGCACAAGAAAGTGCATGGTTTATCACCATAATGATGATAATGAAAATACTCCATTGTTAACTTGGCAAGCTGATGGGAGAAAGTGATTTTCTTTTTTTCAGGAGACCACTATAGCTTCTGCTCCAAATCAATCTCAGCTGGTGGCGACGTCCACCAGCTGAGCTACGGTCCACGCTTTTGCAGCCCGAGCGAAGTCGCGACTGAAAATAGCGAGCAGAATCTCATCGTGGGAGCCCGGCTTTAGCGCCCATTCTGTGGCGTCCCCGTGAAATGAATCGCCGCACATCACATTATTCACGCAAAATTTAGCGGTGTTACGAGCCTCGTTAATTTTGCTGAAGCCGCTCAAGTAGTCAGACATTGTTAGGAGGACGTAGAATCAGCAATTCCAACGCGAAAAAGAGCACGCGGGGACTCACAGTCACACCGACGCCGAAAACAACGGAATTCAATGGTTTGTTTATGGGCGACGGCGAGCTTCTTGCCCACCGTCTACCGCGCATGCGCGGCGCCGGTGGTGTCCGCTAGGGGCGCTCCGGTTTGTTTGTACACATGAGTTGGTGTTAGAAGTTTAAATCCTACTCCCGATTTTTGAACGGTCGAGTTTTCGTAGCGAAACCTAGCCACATGTATTTGTCCATAACAACGACCCTAGCAACGGTTTGTTTAGACCCATGACGTCACACTTACGGGGTCAATAGACCTTTTGCTAAGTTTCCCAAGCCCCGAGGTGCATGCTACGAGTGTAGTTACACGCGCTGCACGTGCTAACGTCTGCAGTAGTAACTGTTCTAAAGCAAAAAGCCTAAAACCAATTCTGCCTTGCACGCGCGTTCGTCAAAGCCCTTTTATGATTATTTACTTCGAATCTTTTATAAAGGGAAGGCTAGCGCGAGGGGATCGTAGAATTACACTACCAGCGTTGTCCTTGATGCTCGGGTAATTTGCTAATAGGTCTATTTTCATTGTTCAGTTCAGGCGCCGAGATGATTGGTAGCTGTCAGCAGGTGGAGTTTTTCTATCAACCCAGAGTTAGAATGTTTCCTTCTTTCTGTTGTAAGCAATCAGAAGACAAACACCAAATCTGAGGGTAATAAAGTACTATGAACATTCAAACATAACGGCCTGAGCAGGAGATGTGTACAAGCTTTAGCTTTTGATGCACCCATACGCTCAACGCTAGTGTAAAATGTAGGGCTGTTTCATTCTTAATCAGCGGACCGTAAGCGTGCTTACACTATATTTTATACAATGTTAAACTCTACCCGTTTGCATCTTTTTCACTTATGCACACCACCACTTGCGCACATAAATCACCAACTTAATACGGGAACAGGATGACACAAAAAAAAAATTACAGTTTTTTTTTACTGCAAAAATAAACTTTAGTTTCGTCCGACGTAACCCCTCCCCCTCCCCCCCCCCAAAAAAAAAAGAAGAAAAATAGTTACCTTTGACGTAACTTAAGGGGGCACTGACACCCCAAAGGTCGTATTATTTTTTATTGTCTAAAACGATGCAAATTGTAGTCATAGACACGCAAAAAAAAAAAAAACCGCATCGCGAAAAAAAATTTTCCCGAGCGCGCGCGTGCCTTTTTATTTTTGGCGTTTATATTTCCCGCGCTCACCTCCTTGCTTCTTTTGATAGGTGACGTCAAAAATCAGGAAGTTTAGAAGCTTTGTAGGCGACATTTCTATAACATTTAATAAGGGCAATCGTAAAGTTTGTTTTTTAACGCAATTGCGAACGCACTACGGCCCCTCTTTTTGATATATCAAAAATCAGATTTCGGTGTGATGTCGCTTCCTGGATTTGTATCCTCCCTCGGAAAACTTGGCGGCGCTATCGGCGAGACGGGGATAGAGCGCCGGCTTCTATCCCGCCTGCTCACCTCCTCCTCGCCTCGGGTTGCTGTGGCAACGGCGGAGGTCCCAAAGAAAGTCGACTTGCAGGAGACCGCAAAATTTGACTCACTGCACTGGCGCGGATCACGCGGGAACTTCAAATTCGGCATTTGGAAATTGTTTTTTTAATTCAGAAATACTGAATTCCCAAGTTTCAAATTTTGAGGTCAATGCCCCGGCATCGTTTTCAATCGTTTCGGATAATAAAAAAAAGTATGATTTTGATGTGTCAGTGTGAAGTGAAATTAAAGCTACGTCCGACATCAATATTTTGTGCTATGTCCCACGCAATCCTAATTTAATACTTCGGGTCATGCCCCCCGTGAGGGTCAACCACACTTCAGTGGCCCCTCGATTTAGCGTGTAGCCGTGGCACAGACGCTGCGGGGGTTCTCCGCCGCCACCGCGTCGTGACGTAACAGAGCTCCCATCATTAGTGGCCATTGACCCTGAAGCACGGTCTTCCCGAGGGACCTTATATTAGGAGGTTGGAGGAAAACTGAAAGTGTGTACGTGTGCTTGTCGGGGTATTGGGAAATGGAACTTGGGAAGTAAAGAAAACCTAAACCCTAACTATGCCCTATGGAGCTGAAAAAAGTGAACTGCTTAAAAAAAAAAAAAAAATTTGGGAAGTTGCTTGTGATATCTGATATAAATCGAGCACAGCCGTGCTTTTCCATCGAGACATCGTTGCTCCTGAAATTCCTTCTGCAGCCTCGTACCTGTGCCTGGCCCCATCCGAACTCCACCACGGGGCCAACCACTTGGTGCCAAGAACATTGAGAAATACCCGAAGAATTCCCCCGGGTTCACTATGGCATCCAATGGTCCGATTAGTGATTTCTTCTAACAAACAGCAACGAAGCGGAAAGTTTCAGAAAAGGCCCTCGATCCTGAGCTTGCTAAAGCCAAGGGTTCGCTTGATCGAGAGTGGACGGCGTCTGCACGCGCCGAGGAATATCAATGTGAGCCAAGTCTTTGTGACAGCGATGACGGCGGACCGATTGTCAGCTTTGAGAACGAAAAACACCAAGCCCGCCCTTCTGAACTGAAGGCAGAAGTAACACCGGATGTAGCTCGAACAGTCTATGATCTGCCAGTATACTGCTCATGCTAGTCTTTTCCTGTGACTAACTATGACAGCAATTATAGGACCTTTAAATCCGACTGGTACACCAGCTTTCCGTGGTTGGAGCGCAGTGTGTCTTCGAACTCTGCTTTTTGTTTTTGTTTCTCCTGTCAGATGTTTTCTACTAGTAACGGAGAGAACAGTAGAGGTACTGTATTTTGACAGAGATATCTAAACTAGAAGAAAGGTCTTCTAATTAAAGGCGGACTACGGATCCACTGCATCAGCGCGACTACACAAGATGTCCCAAGCATCATCGGCTTCCTTCAAGTAGATGAAGAAAAGTGGCACGGGTAATTTTGTCGCCGTGAACCTCAGCCAGGCGTACTCAGCAAAGGTAAGGGAGAACCGTAACTACATCTCTGTGATCGCTGACGTACTCCGGTTTTCCGCGGTGCAGAAGACTGCCTAAAGAGGAGATGATAAGTGACGCGTTACTGACGTCACACTTCTGATTTTTCCCATATTAACAGACGAATTCGATCGCCTTCACTGATGTTTGGGTCACAAGCATGAACCGGCTTATTTGGTAATGCGGAATGTAATGTTCAAATTACGGGTTCCAAATGCTAAGGTATAATCTTCCACTTGTACTAAATAAACTTCAGAAGCATAATTTGACAAATATTGAGAGACTGGATCTCAGCACAATTAGAATTTGTTTCACATTAAAATTTCACTTGTATTGTGGGGTCGTGTGTTTTGCATATTTATGTTATCTTTGAGGTAATATGATTATTATTTTTACAGTCATGTCATGTACCTAAATATATCATCATGTGCCTTATATATATTATTTATTTGCTATATTTGATAGTGTGATTAATTGATACTGTTCTTTTTGATTTTATAGCTTGATGTTAAAAGTCTGAAGACTAAATATTAACACTTGATATGTAGTATGTCGCCGTGTGCCAATAGTAAGGCTGCAGAGGCCTTGTCAAGTCAAACTTCTAACTTTTTACCCCTGCAGCCTGCATCAGTTTCCGATGTGAAATAAATGATTGGTTGATTGATTGATTGCCTGATTGAAATATGTTTGAATATCTTGCATGTAAAAAGCTACAATTAGCAGCGTTGTAGATACATTGTAAAATAATGTTATAAACTGAGCTAATTATATATATTACAAACGCCCCAAGTGGCTTGGTGCCCGCATTCGATATTGCCAGGTGCGACTAGAAGTCTATCAAGCCATCGTCCCTAATTTATTTTAATGCGAAATCATTAACTGTCCCATGGAGCGAACCGACGTCACCAGCTCTTGAAGCCGAGCCAAACGGCACCTTCCCCTGTCCCAGTGAAGCGAAGCCTGTCTTCTGCAGCAGAAATCTGATAAATAGGCTCCCATTGGCTGGCGCGCGTCATAGTTTCAAGGAACGAGGCTCCCATTGGCTCTCGCGCGGCGTAGTTTCAAGAAACGCCACTAGAGGAGCCCTCTCCATGACGGCGCAGCGCACGCAGCGGCCCGGCCGCTGGCAGGAGGGAGCGCTTGGCCGCAGAGCCCGCAAGGAGCCCGCAGGGCAAACTCAGGAGAGGTCGCACGGCCGAGCTCAGCGCGGCGCGGCCACTTCACGAGAGCGCGCGCTCGGCCGTCGGCCGCCTTCGGCAGTAGCGAAACGTGGCCGTCCACGCCAATACGTCGAGGGCGAACTAAGGGAGCGGAAGAACGGCATTCATGCTTTCGATTTCACAACTCATAAGAATTGCGTAGGTGTCCTCGGAATTATGTTTTAATTTTAATTGTGACAGTCAACGAATCGAAAGCAAATGCCTCCCCCAAAATTTGCTGCGCCTCCCCACTGTCGTCTGCCCTTTCAGACGACACCGGCCCGTAGACCGAACGTTGGCGGCCCGGTAATTGCTATAAGAAGTAAAGTGCAGGCCTCAAAAGACTTTTAAGTTTGAAGGTTGGTTGGGGCAAGCAGGCTCAGTGTAAATGGTAGATACAAGGAGAGGTGAATCATTGTTACCAGTAGCCATCATCGACTTGTTCTTTCTGATTCACTTGGTCCGATTCTGCTTGCGATTTCAGTATCGACGTCGGCCATCTTAACCATGGTTCACGCTTTTGCAGCCCGAGCGACGTCGCGATCGAAAATTGTGAGCGGAATCTCATCATGCAAATGAGGCTTTAGCGTCGATTCTGCTGCGTCCACGCGGAATGAATCCCCGCATGTCGCATTATTCACGCAAAGTTTTCCGGTGTAACGAGCCTCGGTAAGGTCGCTGAGACCACTGATGTAGTCAGACATTGCCAGGAAGACGTAGAATCACCAATTCCGAAGCGAAAACGAGCACGGGGGCTGAGACCGACGCCTACAACATCACATTTTAATGGTTTGCTTATAGGCGACGGTGAGCTTCTTTCCCATACTCCATCGCGCATGCGCGGCGCCGGTGGCGTCCGCTAGGGGCACTCCGGTTTATCTGTAAACATGAGTTGGTCCATAGAAAACTGTCAGGAAGACAATATTCCATATCTTGCTGACAATTTTTTTTTTTTTTTTTTTACTGATAAAATGTTACACGTGTCCACAGTCCCAGTTCTTATTTTGACGAAATTAGGTTTGGGTGGCCACGTCGGCTCACAAAGAAATTTCGTTTTCTCAGTCATCTTTTTACTTAAGTAACGTCTTGTTCTCAATCTTTCGCGTTTTATCCGAACTGCTATCATCACATTCTCACGAAGTTTGAGCTTTCTGCGAAGCATAATTTATTTATACGGACCGACAAACACAGTTCTCTTTTCGCATGAACGTCCGGTATTTCATGTAAAATAAAATCGTCACTACACAGCCAAAATCCTGCATCCTACATACTGCAGCGTTCAACCAAGGCTCAATTCCTACGCATTCTGACCTCCGATTGGAAGCCAAAGATAGGAACCGCTCACATTGACTTCGAGCCCCTTAAACGCGTTTTTTTTTTTTCTTCCACAGATGAGTTACGTGCTAGTCTAGAGGCACGGGACTGCAGAAATGCTAAAGCGTCAGGGAGCAGGACAAGAAAGAAAACAAAAACAATCTTCCTTCTTGTCATCTTCCCCCTGGCACTTTTGGTATTCCTGTAATGGGCCCCACTGACCCATCTTTTCATTCTACCCGGGATTGGCTGTATTGGCGCAAACGGAGCCTTTAACCTCCAGATGGAGAGAAGGGAGCAAGCGTACACGTATCATTTTTCCTCTCTGATCGGTTCGGCGTGTGTTTAATACCACACTGTTATCTTTTTTTTCTTTCTTGCTTCTGTTTTCTTTTTGCGTGGCCACATGGAGTCGATGCTTTGAATTTTTTCCGAGCAGAACCCCCTCCCCGACAAGTAAGATTCTTTGTCACCCACAATCGAAACGTTCGGGCGAGAAAGGAGGGAAGCCGGATGAGTGAGAAGAAAACGCCAAGTCATTCGGACGGGCCGCGGTGATAAGCAGCGTGATATTAGCCCGCTGGGTGAATACCGGGCCGTCCGAACTGACAAGCTGCGGCCTCATTCGCACGTCGAAAGGCCCAAGGCACGGAGATCCGTCGGTCCCATTTCGATGCGCAAGAAACGCCGTCCGTGTCCCACGCTGGAGTCCACCGATGCAGGAATCGAAGTGGAGGGGTCCCTCGAAGCTATGGGAGTCTTGGCCAAGCCCGTCCACAGCGACGAGTCTCTGACCGAGCTGTTCGCCCTCATCGAGAGCAATCCGAGTCTCTGGAAGAACGACTCCAAGCACTTCAAGAACCTGCTGTTGAAGCGTCGTCTCTGGGCCCGCTTTGCCGCCTACCTCCAGGAACGCTTCCCGATGCTCGGTCCTTTCACACCGGGTGAGTCCTTGCCTCGGAATAGAACAGAACTGCAGCAGTGGGCGTCGAAGTTGTCAGTGGTCACCAAAAGCGACCGCTCCAAGTCCAAAAGCCAGGGGACCATTTGAGCTCATGGACAATGGCAGGACTCTTTCTATTTCTCATCGCAAATGTGGCAATTTTAAAGTGGCCGTGCAACGATATTGAGCAGGAAGGTTTCTAAATCACACAAGCTTACTGGCACTAGTGGAACCCAAGTATTCTCGCACGTAACCAAATTGACGTAACGCCACTGACCAGGAAACTTTTTTGTAGCCGCATTATTTCAAAGGATCGTTTTCTTTTAGTCTTACCTTCGCAAAACTTGATGACGAATTTTGGGTATCGCATTGTTCGACGTCAAATATCAACTGGTCGTGCAACTCGAGTTTCTCTCACGCCTCCGAACCGAGCCGAAGTGTTGTGTTCGCCCACGTCCCGCGATCGATCGCTTGCGTGCCGCCTATCGCTGTGACCAGACGACGCTTCACTTTCGAATTTGAAGTTATTTTAGGGCTCTTTCAGCGATCTCAAATTCTTTGAAACGCTGTGAGATGGAAAAGAACGCGCAGTGAACTTTTGTGAGCGATGTGAGGGGCCACGTCGCGCCGGTTCTGCGTGAAAGGCTGCCCCGGCGGACTCACAACCGACACTACGGTACACAGACACCAAACCCAGTTGTTTTGACCGTTTGACGATTTCCTTTTCGAAGTCTGAGAGGTGTCGTCGGGCAGCTAAAGAAAACAACTTCGTCCGACTCCCCGACTCACCGATCATCCTCAGTGCTACATGTGTCGAGCGCCGCCATGTTTCCCGAGGGAGGATAAAAAGCCAGGAGGCGACATGACTCGATACGGACTCATATTTTCGGTATCTCAAGAAGAGGGACCGTGGTGCGTTCGCAATTACGTTAAAAAAGCATGTTTCACGAATGCCGTTAATAAATATTATAGAAATGTCGCTTACAAAGCTTCTAAATTTTATAATGTCAGACGTCACAAATAAGAAGCGAGGAGGCAAGAAGCGAGAGAGAAAACCGCCAGAATGAAAAGGCAAGCGCGCGCGTGGGGAATTTTTTTTTTTTTTTTTTTGGCGTTGTGATATTTTTTGTTTGTCTATGATTACAGCTTGCGTCGTTTTAGACAAAAAAAAAAAAAAAAGACTTTTGGGGCGTCAGTGGTTCGTGCACTATCTCTGCGATGGCGCAAATATCTGAACTTTAACAATCTCTGGATCTCAGCGTGTGTCATGTGCCTTGCCAACCTTTATGTCTATGATCAACATTGGCGGCATATAATCGCTCCAGATCACGTGGTCGCTTGTTCTGGCTGCGAGTTGAGGGCGTGAAGGCTGCTTGTCTTGCTCGATATTTTTCTTCTGCGACTGCCAGTGCTTGGAGAAAAAAAAAATACTAACGCGTGTTTTTTATGCAATGTCAAGGAATAAATCTAAGTGGTATTTACTGAAAGTACAAAAATTGTGCATTGCCCCTTTAACGCACGGTGAAGAATCACGCGTGTCCGGTTTTCTCACCATGATACATTGACGAGAGATCCTCGTCCATTGTATGCTGAAAGCGTGGAATCTCGGAGGGCCGTTCAGAGGGACCGCTCCATTCGGGCTGTTCTTTGCAGATAACCTCAAGTATGTGTACAGTATCAAGAGGCGCCAGTACTATGACGAGCTCAAGGAGAAGACTGTCCGAAGCAGGTCCGGAGAGCTCGAGTACACCGGCCGCTGGAAGTTCTTTGACGCCCTCGGTTTCCTTCGGGTTCATTCGGAGTCGTTCCGTCAGTCCATACCCACCCCAACACTGAACTTCGAGGAGGAACAGATGGTGAGTGCAGCTTTAACATCGCGTGCGCCAAGTAAAACGCTTGGCCGGAAACTAAGGTTTTTATTTTTTTATTTTTTCTATTTGTGATTTGTGAGCACCCCACTTGCGCGTGCGCGACTAAATCGCGATTACAGGTTTTTTTTTAATTTTTTTTTTTTATGAATAGGTTGAAGTTTGTGGTTTGTGGCTTTCGAGGGTACGGGGCAGGTCAGATTTCAATTGTGAATTAATAAATCGTGTGCGAAGTATGTTGATGCTGAGTTTAATAAGTTACTGTCATCGTTCTTCGTGGCTTCTTTCTTTTATATGTGTCCTTTTCTTCCGTATATCTACATCTTGAATTCCGCCGATAATGCACCATCTTTGAATTCTGTTTTTCATTCTCTCCTCTCGTAACAGATATATCGCGCTCTAATTTAACATCTCGCACGGTGCTCAACACTGCCTCTATGAGTAACAAAGCAAGTCACATCTGATAACAGCTAAGAGTTTTGCTTGGTATTGATTGGTTTAGTTCAATTGGAGAGCCCTTCTCGATATTTTTCAGACTACGCGATCCAGAATTCAAAATAAGCCTACTTGGGTCAGGCGACCGTGATCGGCAAAAACGGTGACTCGATATCATCGAAACGCAATGATGTCCAACAGAAACGAAATGTGCTGACTCTCGCCGCCGTGGAACGGATAGATAGTTGCTGCCGATGAGCGCGAGAGGTCTCAGCAGCACCAGCGTTGTGCGCTGAATGCTCCACAGAAATACTCCGTTTCACCCAAACTTGGCAAACGGTGAAAGCTATGCACCCAACGATCCAATCGGAGCGTCCAGGCTATGCATGTCACAACGTACTGCATACTTCGGTAGTAATTCCCAATTGCAGCAATCTCATTACTTTTTTGAGTAATTTGGTGTTGTAATTTACTACTTCAGACTCAAAGGAATCGCAGTTCTAATTTAACTACTTTCTAGCCTCAGTAATTGCCAAAATTATAATAAAATTAACCATTGGGCTAGTTGGACATCATAAAGATCGAAAAGTGCAAAGGACAAGGACAAGACGTAGAGCAAGACAGGACAAGCGCATGCTATCAACCCACGTTTTTAGACATTTTATAGATTAGGGTCAGGTGGGAAAGGTCTGGGAGGCGGCGTCTCCATTTTGTAGCGCTTCGAAGAGGCGGCGCTGGCGTCCCGTTGCGTTTTAAGCACGCGCCCCGCGGGCACGGTATCATCCGGGCGCGCGCTTAAAAGCATGCTTCGAAGTCTCCGATATTCCGGTACGCGGAACACGGTAACGGTTTGCTAAAAGTCCCTATTGTTCCTTAACAGCGACCTAGTTTACTAACCGGACGCGCGAGGAGAAAATTCCGTTACATGACCGGTGCTTCCAGGCGTGCCCCAGAGAAAAAGCCAAAACACTTCGTGTCGACAAAACATTGCACCTTATTTTAGCATTTTACTTTTTTGCTTTGGTGCGCATGTTCTCTTTAAATACACCTTGTTCAGCGGTAATTATTTGGTTTACAAGTGCGGTGGCTTGGTTGGCCGCGTGCCAACACCTTTCAGGACAGGAGGCTAGCAGACGACGCGCAAGGGACCCATCCTATCTAGGGTGATTACATATCTGTCTGTCTCAGGGTGAAGACATCCATTGTTGCCCTGAGTGTGCCAGCGCGTGACGCTCTCGTGCACTCGGTGTGTGACTTGGGCGGTAAAATGGCGTCTATGTATTAGCCAAAGCTACGCGCTCGAGCTGCGTGACACCGGAGTGCGCGCACTTCAAAATGCATTAAAAAAAAAAAAAAAAAAAAAAAAAAAACGATTGGGCGGAAAAATGGCTGAGTTGTCACCACTCAAGCAAAAGCGCGCGTATGTATGAAGGCACTCTAATCCTATCGGAACCGCAGCGCCACCGCTTCGCCGGCTACGGCAAGCCGTGCTCCGGTACCATAGCGCGACCGCGCTCTTTCGCAACTGACCTTAATCTAAAAACGTAGCTGTCAACTGACATTTTCATGCATTAGTAGTGAGAGACAAAGAGGGAGTGAGGGTTGCGCTAATTAAAAGACTGGTAATAATCATTTAAAAGAAAGTGCGAAAGATGAAGTTTTGGGAAATCACATTTATTAAACACATTTATTAAACAGTGCATGAATGCTGCATGACACTCTTAAAATATCTTCAAGAAACGTTTTTCATGAAAAGAAGTTGAGGTAGTTAATTTATTTGTCAGAGAGCCCTATGGACGATGCAATAATTCACGTATCCCTTTTAGCTTTGATGGTGTGGGCCTCACAAATCTCTCTGCTGTTCTGGTTGTAATATCACTTGAGAACTATAGTTTGGCTAAACACTGAGGAGCTTTCGCAGTCTCTCACGTGTGTAGCTAGGCGTGCAGCCGGTGTCGACTAACCTGATGTTAACACACCTGTTAGTTTGGCACATGTAGACTCTCCCACAGGTAAATGGTATCTCATATGATACCTACGCTGCAATTGACATATTTGTTTGCATGTTGTACTGTGCATTGGTCAGTTGATTTCTTCTGTGAGCAAAGTTTAGGGCAAAGCCTTTTAAGATTGCCTGGTACAGAGAGTACTTCTTGGATGTTAAACTTGTTTGCTACCATTTTCTAGTTGTGAGATATTACGTGGATGTATGTTTTAAATGATTATTACATCTTTATGTTTTTTTTCAATTAACACAGACCTCACTTCCTCTTCGTCTTTTACTACTAATCCATTAAAACGTCAGTTGAAAGCAAGCGCTTGTGCTGTCTTGTCCTTGTCCTTTGCGCTTTTCCATTTTTATGATGCACAAAAATTAAATTACAATTCCAACATTTTTTTTTCATAATTCTTCTCACCTCGCAAATTAGGTAACTAAATCACCAAGAGACGAAAATAGATAGTACTTCTGCTTCATTGCCTTTCTGCTAAATTGTGGGGGTTTGAAAACGCCTGACATCGCCAGGCCGCCGAGCGTGTACGCCCACACTTTTAAGAAAAACTTTCAGCCTTCCCACTCTGGTGAAGAAGGAAGACCAGCGAAGCTATATGCTCGTCCCATGTGTGTTTCTTCTTCGTCCAGTCTGTTTTGCGCGCTGTTTCCTACGATGAATTTCCATCAACTCGTCCAACTATCCATTCTTCTATATATGATAGCCGGAAAGGTTACCGACATCTATGAGCGACGGCGGCAACCAGACTGGTTGTCTGGTTGCCGCCGTTGCTCATAGATGGCGGTAGCTGTCAATAGTTTTGTGTAGTTTTGTGTCGACATTTGTTTGGTACCGGATACGAAACTGGGGAAACTAGCATGTGCGTACCAAACGGGGGTTGGGGGGGGGGGCAATGGGGGCGCTTGCCCCCCCCCCCCCCCCCCAGTTCTCAGAGTGGGGGGGGGGGGCGAGGCATGTGTCTTGTCCCCCCCCCCCCCCCCCCTTCCTGAAACAGCCGCCACTGGGCAGGACAAACACTGGCCGGCGGCGCCCAAAGGATACCAAGGGCATCGTCCCCTTTCCTGGGGGGAGGTCTGGTTTGCCCCCCCCCCCCCCCCCCCCCTTCCCCCCCCTCCTAAAAAAAAACGAGTTGGTACGCCACTGGAAACTAGCCTTTAACAGCTCCGCTGTAAAAATGGAGGAAAAAGGTAGCAACGGTGCATCTTCCTCCCTTCTGCTGACGCACCCCCAAGCGGACAGGAGAAGAAGAGAGGAACGAGGCGTTTTTCTCCTTCTCCAGACAAACGGGAGAAAGTTTCCGCCCTCCCGACTCATCTTTCGGCTTCGTTTTTCGAGCACGTCGCACACGTTGCTTAATAAAAGTTGTTGAGTTGATTGAGCTTCAGCGGCAGCGAAGGCCGCCTGTAATTCCGTCTCCCAGTCCAAACGTACAGAACATCTCGGTTGCATTGACGTTTTTACCACTAACTTTGTCAAACGAGCAAACGAAGCCGCTTGAAACAGCGAAGTTCCGGAGCAGTGCCAGCAGCGCTACGCACACTGAACTATGAAGTCCATCTCCGGATTGCAGAACCTACGCGGAACTCTGCGGACCACGCGGAACGGTTTGTCCACAGTGGATGTGTCGACGTTGACGACGTCATGGAAATTGCGGAAACTGCGTCCAAGACAGGCAGGTTTTGCTGCAGAATGCCTAGGTGCCTTCTCTGCTCAGTTCGGTTCTGTTTGCCGATTCCGAGTGCCAACCGGCAGTCAACATGTTTCTGTATTTCTGCGTGTCAGCAACATAGCGATGGCAGTGTTTTGCGTTGTGAACAGAATACTGGAATTATCGCCGATGTGACCGCGTGCTCGCGTATACATCAGTGGTGTAACAACAAGATGAGCTGTCGGGCATTGATGCCGCTGGTCGTGCCGTTATCGGAGGGAGCGGGGTGTCGTAGGTTGACATTCCGCTTTACATTAAAGTGTTTAAGACCATTTGAGAGATTAGGTGCAATCGATCGACGTGCGGCTAGTCATGTTGGAAGGCTGGTCTGAACCGTAGCTCATATCGTACAGTGGCCAATGTGACTGTCGGTTGTCTCCTCCCCGAGAGCGATTACGCTCTGGGAAAAGGACTGAACAGTACAAAAATATGACGGAAAGTACGTATATTTACAGTTTAGAATTTCAGCATAAAAAAAAAAATGATTGTAAATAATACATTTTTTTTTTTTGGCTGTTTAGATATATTACGGTTCCTGGAGTAACTGCCCTCCAAGTGGCGCGCTGGGATGAGCGCGAGAAGTTTTCGAGTTCGCCACGGCGTACACTTGCAGTACCGAAAATCGAATCTCAGAAAACGACGAAGACTCGATGGGCGGGACGCTGCAAGTCCCAAAACGTCGCTCCTAAAGCGGTATCTCCAGCGAATCGTCATATTTTTGTAAAAGAAGAGCGCGCTCGCACAAGGCCGAAAAGACGCGTGACCTCGCGATTCTCATTTCCTCCTCTTTTCGCTTTGACTCCGCGAGGGCGCGGAGAGGAAAGGAAGCGAGGCCATTTCTCCTCATTCTCAACTCTTCTGCGGCAAGATGACGTCAACGTTTTCCCCTCATTCGCTCTTTTATTTTCCAAAAATACGGCCATTCGCTTGAGATAATGCTATATGAGTGATGTTTCGTGGTTTATGGCACCCTACAAAGACAAAGATGAAAGAGCGTGTTGGTGAAAAAACAGGAGTCAAAGAAAGAATAAAAACACTTAGGGACAAGGACAGACAGCACAGTTCTTTTAACTATAGACGCTTTACACACGCGCCAGAATACAGCCGCCATTGGTGACCTTCCCTTGTTTTACCGAGATACCGAGCCACTGAAATTGGTGTGGACGAGCCTCCACAAAAGCCAATGCTGGGGAGCAAGACAGAATAAAAATTAAGATGTCAATAACCTGGCCTGCTATGGTAATAATGAAGTGAAGTAAGCGTAACAAGGGGGAACAAAAACTGAAGGTCAGTTATGGCAGCGCCCATGCACAGCTGCTGCAAAGCGTCTATAGTCGGATGCAACCTAAGAACAATCTTTTAGCTCCACCCACAAGCGCATTGCGCCCATCTGAAGTGCCTCCGCCGTCGAGAAAGTAGTTCGCTAGCAACGTTGCTTTTTCTTCCTCCAGGAAACGTGTCTTAAACTACTACAATAATTATTTAAATCATTCAGGACATTTAAATAAGTTAGAATACGTTTTTGTCAACGAAATAGCTGTTTAGTAAAGAAAAAAAGTCATGTCCAATGTACCGTCTCCCCAATTCATTTTCTGTCCAAGATACTGTCTAACATACCGTCTAACATACCTCTCAGCAGTGCTAAGCCTCGCGCCCGCTTCGAAATTTTCTTGGCGATAGCGTCGCTGGATTCTCACGTTGTCGCGCAGAAACTGCTGCAAACGCAAGCCGATACCATTAAGATTTCGTGGCGTAACCTCGGGCACGTAAAACACGGTGCAAAAAGGCAGAATAATTGTCACGAGAAACTAGCGTAGCGTTGCTAAGGCCAGCAGCCATGTTGGGCTTTTCTTTTTTCTTTTTTTTCAAAAGGATCGCGATTGGTCCACGGAATCGTGACGTCATGAAAACGATTGGCTGACGTTTCTCGGCGTAGGATTACATTTTCCTCTGAGAGGTATTTCCGGTTTTTTCTTAGCTTGCAACCGACTATAGCAACACACATTTACTGGTGTCTCCTTCAATAGTGCTATCTCCTTCCTAACGTTTGAGACTAAAGAGGAAGATGCGGAAATTAATATATTTATATACACCCGGGGAAAAAAAAAAAAAAAACCCTGTTGAACAGTTTTGCAAGCTTATTTTGTGAAATCCGAATTTCGGTTCAGCATCCCTTTAACACCTGCCGCAAGTCGCGGCTTTAACTCCGTTCAAGTTGATCGAAAAGCGATTTCTCTGCCCTTGAAGCATCACTTCCAGCTGAGTGAATATCCGCTCTGCAGAGATTAATTCAAGACGGCAAAAGACACACGCGCGCTTTTGCTTGAGTGGTGACATCTCAGCCATTTTTCCGCTCAGTCATTTTTTTTATGCATTTTAAAGCGCGCGCAATCTGGTGACACTCAACTCGAGCGCGTAGCTTTGGCTAATGCATAGACGCCATTTTACCACCCAAGTCACGCACCGAGTGCGCGAGAGAGTCACGCGCTGCCACATTCAGGGCAACAATGGATGTCTTCACCCTCAGACAGACAGACATGTAGGCACCCTAACCCTTTCCGGAATTCAGTGCCATCTGGTGACTCACATGGCAGTTTAACTTTTACCGTTCTAATGGCGGCAATGAACCTGTGGTCTGCAGTATTTTATGGGGCACCGTCACTTTCGCAAGTCAACGGTAAACGAGAACGCGCTTCATTGTACAGTTCTTTTTTAATCTCTTTCAGTGTCGATGGCGAAAAATATGTAACCAGTCAGAACGAAGCGCCAGCCCACATAGACGCCTCGATAAAATTCTATACATCAAGGGGGCTTGAAGCCGAGTGTGTGCTACTAACAGATGGACTGGGCCCGAGTTAGAAATGAACGTTTACGCAGCTATTGCATCCAATTCCTGCTCCACGCCGCGCTAACGTCTAAAATTTATAGGCATCGAATCATCTTCAACTTCTTCCTTCACCACTAAACAGAAGGCCACCATTAGTATCATGATGTAGAAAACACGAGACTGTGGTAAAAACAGAGAAGCTTTGTTGAAGAAGAAAGACAGGGGAAAAGAACGTCTCAAACTCAGCTCAGTTCTTCGACCAAGTTTCTCTGCTTTTACCACAGTCTCGGGTTTTTTACATCATGATCAATATCCACCAGCTCGCCTGCGCACTCACTCTTTTTTTACCATTTATAGCACATTTGCCATTTTTCAGATGATGATAGGGATCAAAGTTGCAAGACTGAATTCCGGAAAGGGTCTATAGCAAAGGTAAGACGTAAAGTGCGCGAAGTAACTGGGTATCGGTTGTCTCCGTTTAACATCGCAGTGCTGACGACGAGACGACTGAGTAACTGCTTTTGAAACGGAAGTCCCTTTGCCTGCGGGGGGAAGCTGGCTTCGGAAATAAACACAGTTCGCGGAAAGCTCGTGTTACGCTCTTATTTGCTGCTCCTCTCACCCCGTACAGTACAATAGACACAGCGTCCTCGTTAAGCCTTATTGAGCTCGATTTGCTCGATTCCTCAGTTACATCAATTGTGCTGTGTATGTTTATACAGCCTAGAACTTGGTGTGCCTGAACGGGCGACTTGTCTCCCAGCTGTAGATGAGAAATTTAACCAGCGCGGTACAGCCGCTAGCCTGGGGTCTTGCACCACGCAGTAGTGACACACGGCCGCACAACGGTGCGATGCTCATCCAGATCGAAACGGGCAGGGGTAGAGATTGAACCCAGGATCCCTGGGTTCTGCCGCGCGAGCTTTCACTGCACGTGCTCTGAGCTGGTGTGCGCTAGCCCACTCGGCCACCGATCCCTCCTACAGTTACATTGCAGTTTCCTTGTTATATATATCACATGAAAAATGGCTGTAGGTACTGTGATTACCGACACGCCGTTCGGTTCCCAAAAATGTATCTCTTCAGACCCATAATGCTATTTGACTCCCTACTCGCAACAGGTTTCAAGGCAGTGGCATAGGCCACAAGTTATAATACAGCAATTTGGAATGTATTTATTTCTGAACGTAAATTATTAAACTAATAAACACATGTAATAAAAAAATGTAAGGCTCCAATCCAACTCTTTGAAGGTGGTTGGACATCGAAGCTGTGGTATCACCTGCAACGATTGTGCTTAGTCTTTGACGTGAAAGAGAACTTCCGGTTTATAAAAAGAATGAACAAAGGCCACGTTAACACCGCTGCTCGAAAGGTAGATGAAACCTTTAACCACCAATTCTCCAGGTGAACGCCAAAAGAACGAAGGAGTGCGAGATCTGTTAAACTTTTCCGAGTATTCTTGTAAACCAACTTTGGTGTTGGTATTTATTGCGTGCCCAAAACACCATGAAGGCTTTGATATTGGTCTACATAAAAGTCACAAATGAGTTCAACATGCAAAGACGTGAAATACAGGAGTGAAACATCAGTCATAATAAGACAAATTACAGACACAACTCGGTAATCAAAGTAAAATAAGGCATGGAAAAGAAATCGTGCTGCACAAGGCTATTACAAAAAAGTTGAATTCTCTGCATTGGTGACCCTTCAATCTGCTTGTCAGGATAAAACATATCGCCGAGTCGCGTGTGTTTAGCTGGCACACGTAAGCTTGTACGGCTCAAAAGATCAGGTACGTCGAAACGACCTTGTATGAGTTTCTGTAAAAACACCACATATCGGCAGTGCCCTCGGTCAATTAGGGTCCTGAGGTTGCAGGCATTGCCGATTGATTATCATGCGGTCAAAACCACATGATAAATTATAAGGCGTTCGCGAACGGTGATAAGACGCGCGCGTGGGTTTTCCTGTCGCCGGACACGAAAAAACCCGATTTACGAGTTATATACAGATTCTCTGTAAGACATCACAAAACTCTCATTGGTTTGACATTGAAATAGCAAAACTACAAATATGTTTAAACCTACCAAAAATTGAGAAAAAAGAAACAGTGCGCTGCGACATTGAGCACGACGTTGCATTATATAATCGTAAAATAATTATTATTTATTATTTCCTGCTTCAAAACTACCGAAATCTTGATATGAAGCGCGTTCGTCATGATACAACTTGCAAAACAGACACTTAGGAAAACGATAATGTTATGATGAGTACACCACAGTTTCAAGCTCCCGTTTAAAGGAGCTGTGCAACGATATTCAATTGGAATGTTTTTCACTTTACACGAGCTTACTGGCACTAGTGTGACTCAAGGATACTCGCATGCAACGCCACTGCCCAAGAAACGCCTTGGTTGCGGTGTAATTTCAAGGACAAAAGTAATAATTTTCATTCAATCTCTCCTTGGCAAAATTTGATGACGTAACGTGGGGATCGCAGTAGACCCAAGTGACGATATTTGTATGCGGTTCATAGACTGGACCCGAGCATTGCGTGGACACTCGATTTGGGCTCGTGATAATTACTAGCTTGAGAAGCATTCGGGTAGTCGCCCGTGTCCAATCGCTGCAACGACGACAATACCCGAGCCATAACGATGTCTTGAACTCAGCGGGTGTCCTGTGCTTTGCCAACCCCAGCGCGTGGCTATGATCAACACTGGCAGCATATAATCGTCTCCAGATCACGTGGCCGCTTGTTCTGGCTGCGAGTTGAGGGGGTGAACGCTGCTCGTTTTTCTATAATTTTTTTCCGCGACTTCTATTGCGTGGGGTGAAAAACGAACGCGTGTTTCATTGGTCATTAGCGTCAGGGATCCGTTCTAAGCGGTATTTGGGCAATGTACAAAAATTTTTGCATTGCCCCTTTAAAATACACATAGTTCGTAAAAGCATCTAAAGACGTATTTAAAGAAATAACCACTTGCATGCAGGTGATCGGACACTTTCTCCTGAAAACCAGGATCAAACAAACAGGCGTGAGTGCTGAAAGTTAAAAATACGTGACAGGGGTAATATTCTAAGCCAGTGAGCTGTTATCTATTTGGCCATGAATTATTCTATGCAACATTAAAAGGGTACGGAAACGAAATTCCAGCGCTCATTTTTTAGCTTTAATGTGTTGCATGTTGCAGCATAACCTCAAAAATACCAGTCTTTCGTTGAAAGGCACAAAAAAGCTAATTTTAAAGCTAATGAAACAATCCTTCAATGTGCACCTGGTGGATGCATGTGGAGGCTATTTGGGAGGTAATCTAGCAACATTGGGGAACTTGCTACGTAGTCATGACGTAGCAAGTTCCATCGGAGCAGCGCCGCCCTTTGGAATTTCAACATTTTCCTTCTTAGCTTTCCTTTTCAACTCACAAATCGCGCATTGCACCAAACAGTCCAAAACGACGGAAAGGAGGGACTCCTCTCTTTCTTGGACCCTCGCTTGTGCACTCGGACACAGCCATTCTTCCCCTAGAAGATTAGCCCGTCGCTGAAAACTCGGGCAAAAGTTGCTTTTCCCACCCCGTTCAGCCCTAAGCTGACAGTGTTGTGAAAGCTACGTGCTCCTTGGGCCAGCCACACGCTCGTCACCCCACGGGTACTTCGAACGGCTCGATTGTAACACGTTGACGCTATTGACACCACTGCAACGCTGACAACGCTACTAACGGCAAAGCTCATAACCACGCGAGCTTTGTTGCTACATCACGAATGCGGGGAACCTTTTCTTTCTGTTTTTGTTTGCGCCGGATATCCCATGACGCATCGCGCTCTCCGTTCGCTTCTCTTCGAGCGCTTGCTCGAGACACAAACGTGCGATTATCATTTATGGTTATTATCCGTCATGCTTGACTCATTTCCGAACGAAATTTGAATATTTCAATTTTTCTTTCCGTACCCCTTTAAAATATCCACGCAACTCTGTGACTTGTAACGCATGAAAGCTGAGAGTATCAAGTAAGTATATCTTGGTAAGATTAGCGCAAAGACAAAGGAGGAAGAACCTATAGAGACAGGATAGACCTCTAATTTTACCAATATGTATAGCCAACTATAATAATAATAATAATAATAATAATAATAATAATAATAATAATAATAATAGTCTTTATTGATCAAAATCAACAGTACAAAACGTTAGGTCTGCCGAAGCCGGTTAGGTCTTGTGTGGCGCGACCTGGCAGTGGAAGCACATTCTTCACAACAAAAATACAACACAAGTTAGCGACTGGTACTCAACATTTAGAATGCTTATTTCTATCATTAAACCGTCTCTTGACATCCTTTTTAAGGTGATAATTTGATTTTGAAAGGAATATAGAGTCAGGTAACGCGTTAAATATTTTCGAAACATAAAGCCCTAAGGCTTTCCCCATCGCGACTATGTACGTGGGACTTCAAAGCGAGTATTACACCTTGTTATACGTGGTGAAACTCTTTGAATGATAAAGTCCCTGTTTTAAAATTAATGCTGAATGACAGTTTGCATGACAGGCTATACATCTTGGTAAAGATGTATAGCCAGCTATACATCTTCCTCCCTTGTCTTTACGCTAATTTTACCAAGATGTATAGCCAACTAGCCCACCTGATGATTTTAATATGTAGTTATAGTCATAAAAACACCTTCGCCCGAAATATCAATCGTGGACAATTGTAATAAATCTATTTTGTACTTTTTCACCTTGCAATGCCTCAGTTGCTGTCAAGGAATTCGACACAACGCTCGCAAACTCAAGGCGGGAACGAATCGGACTGCAAAATAAGCGAATAATGATCAATGGATTCGAAAATCATTGGGTCGAACGGCAAATCCAAGGCCAGCAATCCTGCAGTTCAACCAACAATTTGAGAGGCATAACAAGAAAAAAAAAAAAAAAAAAGATCACTATTGAAATAAATACTAAGGTCACGAACTACAGACACGCGTACAATACGAGTACCACCAAGACCGTATAGTCATTGAAAAACGCCTCCAGTCTGCTACACATTGATAGCGCTTTGGTTTTACCGGGATTGGCAATGCACATGGCCGCAGGGCAGACAGTTTTTTGTTCTTCTAAATTTTACAGATATTTTTAACTTCGTCCTTCGCCGAGCTCCCCTCCCTAGATTGCAGCGATTTACTCTCCCACGGGCTTTGCGGGAAAGCAGATTTTCCAGATTTCGTAGAGCGTGCTTCCATGCCTCGTTTCCGTTGCTTCTTTTTACCTGATAACATCTTCAACAATATTTTTCTCGGATGTAACTGTCAGTAAGTCAATTACAGTTACTAGCGTTTTATTCTGACCTGAAAAAAGTATCGTTAGAGGAAGTGTAGCTAAATACAGCATTAGAACTTACTAACTTGTAATCTGTGACTTTACAGCTCTGGACTTCAGTGCAAACCACGCAAGATTGCACTTAGAACGTCCAGCTCTGCTCCCTGCGTTTAGCAATTTGCCCATGTCCTCTCTTTCGAGTATTTGAAAGCATTTAACACGCAAACCCCTAATCGCAAAATTCTTTTTCCATCCGTCCGTCCGTCCGTCCGTTCGTACGTGGATTTCCCCAATAAATCTGGCGGGGAAATTGATGTCACGTGACGCCATAGTAACACATCTGAAGGAGGTAGGAAGAATTCTGGAGGCGACATGACGCCACCAGAGGTGAAATCGGGGGACACTTCCGGTTTGGAGGGACACGCCCCTAGCGATGACCAAGAACGAACGAAACCAGAAGGCGCTATTGGACGGAAAGGACACTCTTGGGCACCCTTACCGCTCATTCACACTGGAAGCGGATCCGCGTTCGCAAAGCGGTTGAGAACGCGGTTGTATACACCGACACGCGGGCTTGACGTCACGGAGCTGCGGCGGCGCTGCGATCGCGCCGGAGCCGGGGGGTGTGGGCAAAAGCGCGCACGTTTCGCATGGGCGTCATAGCATTTCTGCATGCCGCGAAGCTGTGTTGCCGTTAATTGCACCGAAATGTACAAGCAAAGCAGCGGAGTGAGTTTCCACAAGTTCCCGGCAGACTCTGGAAGGCATAGAAGGCGGATAATATCCGTGGATCCAAAACAATGGTCGCCTCGCGCGAACGACCGTTTGTGCGGCAAACACTTTCTTGAAGGCAAGTGCGGCTTCCATTTCAATCTCCGTCCCGAGGCTTGCTTATGTGCAGGGACACCGTTGCCTGATCGAGACCACACAAATTTTGTTCCCATGGAGTTCGCGCACAAAGCACCGCCAAACGCTCGTCGGAGGCTCGCTACGCACGTGCTACCCAGCAGAAGGGGATCGACGACAGAACGGCAGTGTTGTAGGCGTTACCAAAAAAAAAAAATATAACGAAATACGTTACTCGTTACTTGCAAATCAAAGGTACGCGTTACTGAGCTACGTTACCTCAAAATAAAAGGAACGCGTTACCGCTACCGATAAAAAAGTAACGCACGTTGCTCCTGCGTTACTTTTTTAAATTATGATTTAACACATTTTACGGTTTTGACGATACAGGTCATATATCAAGGAACATTATGTTCATACAGAAACTGAACATAATTACTTTATTTCTTTTTACGGTTTCTCCTAAATACTTACGAGAAAAAACGCAAAGTAAAACATGGCTTGACGCCTAAAACACGCAAAAAATTTAAGTGTAATTTCTTTAAGACTTGGGAAGTAGTAACGAGTAACGTAACTACGTTACTTGAAATAGTAACGTAAGTACGTTACCCGTCACTGTGTCGAAAACGTAACGGGTGGGTTACTACGTTACTGAAAAAAGTAACGCGTTACCAACAACGCCGTTACTTGTAACCTGTTGCCGCCAAGACTGCAGAACGAACAAAGCGTTACTGTTTGTCATGCCTTGTAGTCATGAGGGCAGGAAAAATATCATACCTTGACTTGAAGACGCTGTGTGTATTTAATCAAATAATGAATACACACACTTCCGCAGACCCACAGTCTGCTGATCCAGCCGGCAGTGCGAAAACCCACTCGAAGTAATCGTAGACCTCGGGAGACTTGTACGCCTGCACCGTGTCGGCCGTGAACTGGCTTGGCGAAAAAAACTAAATAAACGACGACGTGAGCCGTCGACTTCCGTGGCAGCAACTTTACGTCGAAAGTCCAGCAGGCCTTGTTTACGGTGTACGGATCCTCATAGGCAACGCCGTCCACGCGCAGTTTGTTTTGATACCGCTGCCGTTCAGGCTCGGGCAACGAGCTCAAATAGTCGGGCATGGCATATGACATACGTTGTGAGAGAATACGACGCACAAATAAAGATAAAAATGTCTCTACAACGTAAACAACGAGCGCACGCCATAGAACGCAATGGCGAAAACACGGAGAGCCGGGCTGCTCTTGCCCACATAGCTACCGCGCATGCGCGGCCTTCCGGCCGTGTTGGTAAACAGAGCCGCTCCGCGTGTCGGTCTATAAAGATCCAGTGCATTTGCACGCGCACTCGATGACATCAGGTGCGCGTGCAATTACACTGAATCTATATACAACCGCGTTCTCAACCGCTTTGCGAACGCGGATCCGCTTCCAGTGTGAATGAGCGGTTAGGGCTGTTCTCACCGATCGCGAACTCTACGTCCGGATTCGCTTGGAATAATTTTGTTTGACTGGCTTGACCCGTTATGTCGCCCCTCCCCCCCCCCCCCCCCCCCTATTCCTACCTCCATGGCAGCACATGACATGACACCGTGATGTCATATCACGTGATCACGCGGCATGACTTGAGGTGTCACATGATACCACGGCTTGAAACTGTGACGTCAATTTCCACGCTAAATTTAGCGAGGAAATTGATATCGAGTGACCTGGCGTCATGTGACGTGAGGTCACGTGACCACGTCATGTGATCTAAGGTTGCGTACATCAATTTCTCCGTTAAATGGAGTAGGTAAGGTAAATATATTTGTTGATTTACGTGTTTATTTATTTCTTTAACAATACTGGCAGGCCCCGCGGGGGCCCAAGCAATACCGCGGTTGACGTTTCTAAATATTGGACATGTCAAAGATGCAAGACCTCGAGCGCTCGCGAAGCCGTGGATGCCGGAAAGCAAAAGCCCGACCAAAAGGCTGTCTTTGACGCTATATTCACGAAAATCAACTGAAAAAACTTGGATAAATACCTGCAATTAAGAGCAAAGCTGTTGGTAAGGGAAACGATGCACAAGATGGAAAAATCTGTTCAGCATATGTCACAGTGCTATCATCAAGGTACTTACTAAAAAAAAATGAAACTACAATCTTCTGAAATTGCCATTCTAAAAAAAAAAAAAAAAAAAACACACACACACACACAAAAAAAAATCAAAACTGAAAATTAAAAAAAAAAAAAATCTGAGACAAGTCAACACTATGGAGCAATACACTAGGCGACAAAACCTAGAAATTCATGGACTGGCACAAAGTCAAAACGAAAACCTACCCAGCAAAATAAATATTCTCCCAGAGAAACTACCGCTTGATGAACTGTCTGAAAACGAAGTAAAATGCCTTCACAGGCTTTTTCCAGAGCCTGCCAAAACTCCAGCCGTGCTCGTTTGCTTTGTTTCACGCATTACACGTGACCAGTGGATGGAGAAAGGGAGTCCCAAAGGGATGCCGAGCCTAGTGCGTACGTGCTCGACCGCCTGACACCGCAAACCAAGAAGTTACTTTGGATATGATACGAACAAATCAGTTCGCTTGGCAAATTAACAACAGAACAGCAGGTTGTTTGTGCGAAAGGCACATGGCGAGCAAGCAATCGGCATCGTGTGTGAAGCTGACCTAGACAGGGATATGCTGAGTCAGTAAAAAACTACTTTGATTATTCGTTTTCTTTGAGATGGCAGTACCACATGACACTGTTTACCACGAGTCTCTACCTTTTAACTATGTTGTACGCAGCCTTTTGCTGTGTGAAACTGACAGAATTTCGATCTTTCATGTAAAAATAAGAAGTGTGATAATAAATTTAGAGAAACAGAAACTGCTTTGGGGTGTCGTTGAACCACAGATTTGATGTGTTGGCTTTCACGGAAACTTGATTTTTAAGCGAAGATGACGTAGTAAATTTTCCAGGATATAAATCTGAAGGAGTTTACAGAGGAAACATGGCGGAAGATGGAGGAACTTCACTTCATTTCGAAGGTAATCTTTAGTGCGAATTCCTATCCAAATTCTCGCAAGTTAGTGACCATTTGATTCGATTGCTGTAATGCGTCTTGGTCACATATTGCGTCAATTTATCGACCCCCCCCCCTTTGTTTATTTTTTTTTGGGGGGGGGGGATATTAGTACGTAAATGAAGTCCTTGACTACGTGTCCTCCTTAAACTATTCATTTGTATTAATTGGGGATTTTAATATTGATTTGTTGTCATCAAGTCATTTCTGTCGATGTTTCCAAGACGTCACTGAATCTTTTGGCTGCTAAGGCGTTATTCGTTTGCTAACAAGAATCACTTCACAGAATGAAACTCTAATTGATTTTTTCGTCACTAGCTATGATGCAAATCTTTCAGGTATTTTTTATTTGATATAAGTGATCACTTGTCAACATACTGTTCTGTACCACGAGTAAAGATTAGAAACGATCGTAGCCGTGGTTCTCCTGTATTACGTCGTAATTTTGGAATAGATGCCCTCGCTAATTTTCGTGGCATGGTAGAAGGTACAAGCTGGGATGAAGTTTATGATGAAGACGATCGAAATTTGTGCTATGACATATTTCTGCGTAAAATAAAGCATAGCTATGATAATGCATTTTCTCTCTGCACTGCACAGAAAGTCGAAATACCATGGGTCACTCGTGAGCTGTATTAAAGAATTACGGAATGTAACAAACTATATGATAAATTCATCCTAGTTAGAGACCAAACTGTATTAATTGAATACAAACAAAAAATAAATAAAGTAAATGTTGATCTTAAGAACGGACGTGTAGAATATCACAAGAACAAATTTGTAGCAATATCTAATAAACCAAGAAAAATCTGGAGTGTCATGATCCAACAGTATGGTCCGAAGGAAGACTTATACTAGTATATTCCTTCTTCAGTCGTGAATTCCCCTTTCAGTACCCCAAGCAATGAGCAAGAAATATATTCAATCCTAAATATTTTGCTGCAAATAGTGCGACCGGTGAAGATGACATTGAGGCCAGAACCAATCATAGCCGTTGCTGCCCAGGTAGCACACCGCGTCGGCCGGTATCGGGACTACGCCGGCCGGTCCTGGTAACAGGATGGCGGCGCCCGGCCATTGGCGCCGGTGAGCTACCGGCCCCGGCCGGCGTCGGGGTTTCGTCTTGCTCACTGGCCAGTTCAGCCGAAGAAGTTACAGTGACTGGCCGGCATCGGGTTTTTGCTGTCTTTGCTGGCCAGTCTTTCCATGGAGGTTCCAGTAACTGGCCGGCATTGGTATTTTGCTGTCTTTGATGGCCAGTATTTACATGGAAGTTCAGTAACTGGCCGGCATCGGCACTTTGCTGTCTCTGATGGCCAGTATTTACACGGAAGTTCAGCGACTGGCCGGCATCGGCGCTTTGCTGTTTAGGCTGGCGAGCCCCGCCATGGAAGTTCCGTTTACTAACCGACATCGTTTTATCTTTTTTTTTTTTTTTTTGCCGTTTTTACTATGCAGTCAAGTCATTCAGATTCTGACGAACTGTGGCAATTCATGAATAGCGAGTGGAAATATTCGCATAGATCAATCCTTCGCAAATAACTGCCGACGCTGGTGTATTTGATCCCAGCATGGCAAGGCTGACGTGTTTTATTGCGAAAACGCGAGAAAAAAACAATGCGGCGAGGAACATTTGCAGTTCAGGATTCGAGAATCTGACCACCGACGCCATGAAGAATAAATTACACAACGCCGAACGATACCTTTTCAGGAAGCTAGTTTAATTTGATGCACTATACTTAAGGTCGGTGGTATACGCACGTATTTGGCTCTGATAAGAAAATTAAAATAAAAACGGTATGGCGGAGAATCCGAATGAAGAGCAACAACCACAATTAACAAACACGTGGCATGATTGAGCACGCGCTTTGAGTTACAAAAACTATAATTTGCATTGCATTGCAGAATCTGGACAAGAAAGAGATGTGTGTATTGCTTATGACGCTACGAGAGGTACACAACTCTCCTGAGATCGTGTTATTGGTGATTTTAATTGAGTGTGAAAATATGCTATTTCAGTCAAGAATCGGCTGTTTTCTGTGGTAGTTACGATCATCTAACAGAAATATTTCAAATTTTGACATAGCCAGACGATCTGTCCCCCGGTAGCTTATGTTATATACGACATACCGCACCAAAAACAAAAAAAAAACAAATATAAAAACATTTTTTTTTTTTTTTAACACGATAAAGGCGTTGTGGATGTTTACACTGCCGGGTCGTGAATGTGACCCCTTGACGCTGCGAAACATAGATGTTCTAATACCGAACGATGCCGTCTCTGAAAGCTAGTTTAATTATCCGCACTGTTCTTGGATCTCAGGAATAAAAACATGTCTAGGCCTAATAAAAAAGTAAAACTGCGGAGCGCAACCTCGATAAGTACAATCAGGCGGCAGGCGAGGGAAATATCACTGATGTACCAGAAGAAAATTAAGTACTACTTTCCGTAAGTCAGAAAAATAAGAGATGTGCTTAATACGTACCGCGCTGTGAGCTCAGCTAAATAACTGTCTTAAAATAGCGGTATTTCTGTTTTAACAGTGGGTAAAGTTGACCACCTTCAGACAAACTTCGGCTGCATCACTGTGGCAGTTTGACCACTTACTCATTTTCTCATTTTGCTCTCATATTCCCATTATTATTACCTTCTTTACTTCGTTGAAAGGACTTGCGCTGTTTGCCTACTACACTGACCCAGAAATTAGCACGGAGGGAGCGAATTATCCCGGCAAAACAAGAGGACCACGGCTTGTGCATTGCATCAATTTAAATTTGGGCTCGCACTTCTTATTTCCACATTTTGCGTGATTTTTACCCTAAAGTAAGGGGCCGGCAACTGCAAAAAACATTAAAAAAAAATATTAAAAAGAAATAAAAAACGTAGTAAAAAAAACAATAAAAAACTTCGCGCTTCCGGGATTCGAACCACCGACTATACGATCACCCGCATCGCGCGTTAACCACCAAGACCAAATCGCCAAATCGAAAACGCGTTCTTTTTAGTAGTTTATATGTCTGCTGAGTTCGTTTGAATACATTGTACGGTTAGTTTCGTATGTAATTTTTTGTTACGTGTTCAGGACGTATTTCTAATATTGTGGCAATTTTTGCATACTCAATGATTTATTATTACTGTGTCTTTTAATAGTTTTTTAATGCGCTTTGCTGATCGTTTTATTGCAAGCGTGTTGAAGATACGCGCACATAGATTCCGTAAAGTCGTTAGACAAACATAATAGCCAACGAACGCGATCCAATCCAATCCGCAGCCTTGTTTTGCTGGACGTGATGGCCGTATGAGTTTCACGTCTCTGTCTTGAGGTCAATTTACCGATTAGTCGTGATGCGTGGAGTTTAACTTAGTTTCAAATGTGTCCGAAAAAGAAGGAAGCGACTGTGAGCCGTGGAACTACGTCGAATCTGCTCAACAGCCAAGATCATGGCACGGTCGTTTCAAAGTAAGTTCCTTTCTTTGCCCGTTAGGGCTAGATTATTCTTTTTTCCGTTCAAAATGCTTGTTATTGTCTAGATCGCTTGCTTTTACCAGTATTACTAATTGTGCGCGAATGGTGCTATGCGAGGCTGTTTTGCTTCGTTCACAAATAGGCTGTGTACTCGGTCCAGGTCCATCAATAGCGGCGGAACTTTTTGGGAGATGGGGGGGGGGGGGGACGGCGGCGCCGGCGGCGGCGGCGGGCGTGCGGGCGGCCGGCCGGCCAGCCGGCCAGCCGGCGGGTGGAGGCGGAAAGGGGAGGGGGAGGGGGGGAAGTTTGATTGCCTCCCTCCACCGTATTGTTCACTGGTAAACTAGGATGTCTGGAAGAGCGCGGTGCCCCCCCCCCCCCCCCCCCCCCCCCCCAAAAAAAGAATAAAAAAAATAAAGCACTTAACTCAGCGCGGTGCCCCTCCATCGTCTAAGCTCTAGGTTAGACACTACGGGTGGATTTCGTGTGCGTATTTGCGACCGGAGAGCTGAGCCAGGCAAAAGGCAGAGGAGGATTGAGCAAGTCCGTAGCTTCCGCCGCGCAGTCGTCTGCAAACGGCTTTATTTTCGTGACTCGTTATCAGAAAAGAATTGTCAAAAATTGGTGCCGCGATAATTCATCCCATGGTGATTTGCATAGCATACCGCTCCTGATCGCAAAACTTTGTGCCCACGAAATAATTTTTTGATGCCGCTTCTGGGGAAATTTACAAGCATGTCCTGGATTAAGGTAGTGTCTCGCCAGTTTATGAGAGGTATATTTAGTTCAGTGTAAGTATATAGTGTTAGACATGCCTCACCCAATCCCTGTATTTTTTCGTTTGGTACTGCCTTGAGCGAATGGTGTAGGTTGTAATTGTTTTTAGTTGTTGCATGATTGTAGTAAGGTGGTGAGCTTTACTAATTGAACACCTTGAAAAACAGTTCACCACAAAAGGCAAGGAGACAAGCAGAGTTACGTGTAAACCATACGCAAGCGCAGACTCTCGACTCGCATGAACAGAGAAGGAAAAAATAAAGAATGCGGAAGGAGCTCAAGCACAGGCCCAAGTGGAATGCGCCGATTCACCCATTAGCAAGAGCAGATTTTAAAACCATAATTTCCTTGTCTGTTAAGGCAACAGATTGATGGCCAATACATAAAGACAGCTTAATCTCTCTCTAAAGTCTACGATGAATTGTCACCTACTTATGCACTATTTACACTGCTCGTGTGTCATCCTTATAGCCTCGTCCCACTAGAGCGACAGACAGCAACAAACGACGAGCGACACACGACGCACGCTGTCCCACCTGGCGGACACGACGCAGGACACGGGGACGAGGAAACTTCTTTCCTAGTGGGATTGGAGTTGTCAACAAAACACTTCAAAATACACAGATAAACAGTCTGGCGATGCGGTTTTCATATTTTGCTCTTTGGGCATTAAATGCGCCGACAAACACGGTGAAAGTGGAGACAATTACTTTGTTTCTTGATTAAAGCTTCCGCTTCTCTTCATTTGCCGTTGGCGACTTTCCACAAACAGTCGGGACAATTGACACCAAACTTTTTCTGAACTAGAATACCCGAATCGTTCCTTTTTTTGGGGGGGGGTCGTTCGAGGAATTCTAAGTTAGCACCAAGGAATTTCACCCTGATTTTGAGGATGTTTAAAACTTCATATCCGAATGATCGAGGGCAGGCGTTTTATGGGGGACAATACGGCATCCCGATCATCACAGAACGTGATGACAAGTCTCGTCTGCCGGAATGGCTTGCCGCGGAACGTCGTGTCCTACTTCGTGGTGAGCGGTCTTTGGTCAGTCCTCGAACATGGGTATATCCATACTGATTTAGGGGCGTAGACCTCGGCGTCTTGAAGCACCAAATCGCGCACCAAGTTTTTGCGAGCAAAACCAGCCACAGACAAGCCTTTTGCAACATGACTGCCCAGCGCCAGGAAGCAAGCCGCGCCCGCAACCACTATGAGCAATCGAGGGACTGGAACTGCGGGAACGGGGAGAGGCCGCCAAGGGCTTCTCTGAAGGTCGAGCGGTGGAGCAAGCCACGGGAGGAACGGTGGAAAGAGAGGCAACAGAGGGCACAAGCGGGCGAGGAGGATAAGTTTGTATCCGACAGATGTTCCTCGGTGGGACTGCTTGCTGCGCGTCAAGTCTAACAACAGACAAGAACTCGTCCGTCGTCGATGGTTTGTCGGCGATTGTCGCGGGTGTTGGCCGTTGCAGTGGGACAGCATCAGCGACACGGAACTTTGTGGTGTCGTCGGACAAAAATCGGTGTTTGTCACTCTAGTGGGACGAGGCTTTTAGAGAAAACTTGAATAATTAGCAGATACTGTGAAAAACATACAAGGGAATTATTTTAGGCCTTTGTTATTCATAGTATGGGCCACCAATGTGTTCGCACATCCGTCTGTTACCTGAGCTGCCAAGAAAATCGTGTTTACAGTCTTATGCATATGGGTGGGAGTCAGCACGTTCCACTTGGACCTGTTCGAACTTTTGCTAAAGCTCCTTCCGCATTCTTTATTTTTTTTCTTCTCCAATTTGTGAGTTGGGAGTCTACACTCGTATGTAGTGTATGTATTCCTCTCCTTTATTCCTTGTTTTTTGTCTGTTATTTTTCAGGATGTTCAATCAGAATGAACTCACCACCTTATTACATGGAAAGGCTGTTGTTAATTCCAAAGTGTCTGTAAAACAATCTACCTGACATCTTTTGCTCACGCCCCGGTTTCTGAAGCTCACGTTCTCCAAACACAGCCTTTCTGATTTCTCTGATTCTTTTTCTTTTTTCTTTTATGCTCAATAGATCAAGTTGTGAGTGTGCACCAGTCTGCGTCCTCTGTGTTCCTATCCTTTTGTCCTTGTCTTTTTGTGCACTTTTTTCAAGTTGGTCCATGGTATTTTTTATCGTATATTCTAATCTGTGTTTTGATCTTTATACTTGCTGCAGTCCTTACCAAGTAGAAGTTGGCATTCACTTTCACCATCCTGATGTGAGTGTCCTGAGGCGACACAGAATGACAGCTTCCTCTGCTGAAGGCCAGGCTTGATGGAAGACTGCCAAGGCTGTTCATGGTAAGGTGCTCTATATATTGAGCAATATAATAGCAACTTATTGCTGATAGGATTGTTTTTAACGCAGACTGTGTTTATGGACTGGCCTTTAGCAATTCCGATGCCACTCACGTGGAATGAAACACTCTAGGGGAATTGCGCATCCCATTCGTAAGCGGAATGCTGAGTTTACAACAGAAGTGCGTCTCAACTTGCTGCCAGTATTGCTGTGTGTGTTGTGTTTGTATTTTTATTTGTTTGTTTAATATTCCCAATAATGGCTGCAGCCTTCCCATTGGAAGTGGCAACACGCAAACACAAATGGACAGCAAGAGAGGTGAACAGCGCCACTCACGCCGTTCGCCACCGCACCCATTGGTTTTCGGAGAGGTTTGCAGTATTGGTCTCTATGGTATTTGGTCATATATCGCACATGAACACAACTAGGGCACTGTGCCTACAATTCAGCACTCGCAAGATTTGCGTGAATACACCCTGCAGCTGGTCGCACTTTCAGAGTAATTTTAATGTTGCAAAAATGAATAATGACATTGGCATATTTCTCGTGCCAAATCCTTCATGCCTGTTCCGAACTCTGATATCCACGAGATCACAGTAGAGTCGTTTCTGTTGTACAGTAAAACCTCGTTAATTCAACCCCCGCTAATTCGGATAATTTGAACTGTCGATCCGGTCCCGTCAAACATATGTATTAGTCAATGGCAGCAAACGCTCATTAATTCGGAGGGAACGCGGCGCACTATGGTTTATTCGGACAAATTCGGCAGGTGGTGCTAGCTACCGTCTGTTCCAAAGGTATGACCGCTATCCATCCGAAGTGCGCACGTGGTTTTTCCGGTTTTCCAATGGTTCTTCGCTCTTTCGGTTCTCCGTGTTTCGCACCAGTTTTGCTCTGGATCGCCGTGCTTCAGCTCGTTACTCTCCTGGCATGGAAGCAGCAGAAGCATTGCTGCAACGGAAAAAGGGTAGCACAAGTGACCGACGACCGGAACGGCAAAATCGCGACACGCGGGGCTATTGTTCCCGAGCGTGCCAATAGCAAGAGTGACAGTCACGTTTTATGCCTCAACGCGGGGATCCTAAAGCCCGCCATTTTAACAACTATCCTATCCCTCAATTTTTCGCCGGCCACCCCTGCATTGAAAAATGCAACGTGACTGGCACTCTCGCTATCGGCGCTCGGGGAAAATAGCGCCGGCTGTCGCGATTTCGCCGCTCCGATTACTGGTCAGTTTTGCTACTCGTTTTCCGTTGCAGCTGTACTAGGCTAAGAATTTAGCGACGAAAGTGGAAATACTGAGGGCCTTGGAGGGCGGCGTCTCTCGACAAGTGATAGAAGGTTGCGACGTCAAGAGAAGCACTTTGGCTACATACGTAAAAATTGTGGCCGATATCCTACAGGCTTTCGAGAGCGAGAAGTTCAACACGAAAAGAAAGCGGCCTTGGAAGGTGGTGCACCCGAAACTAGAAGAGGCCTTGCTTTACTACATTGTCAGCGCACGGGATGCGTAGCTCCGACAGTGCGAGTGCGGTGGAGCACTCGACCGCGCTAAGGAAAGTTGCCGTCTCCGCCCAAGTGTCGTCCAGAAAGCAGGCGGTAATAACAGATTTCTTCTCAAAATAAAGGAAACGTTTTCACGCAGCTTTCTTTGTTCTTTCGATATTTCGACCTTCGGATAATTCAGACATTTTTGCCGGTCCCATGAGATCCAAATTAACGAGGTTTTACTGTAGTGGCACGGCAGACTCTATACTAGTTTTGCTTCAATCTTTGTAAGGGGGATGCTGTAATCCAATTCTACTCATCCCTGGTGTACTAGATAGCACCATATTTGCAGAGATAGTCTTCAGATTTTGTAGTTCCATCGAAATATATTTCAGCTTATAAAATATTTGTTATTTGGCTTGTAAATTTTCAAGCAGATCTAGATTGAAGGCAGCAAATATCTGCAGTCATGGTATGTGTCCGAAGTATATTGCATTAACATAATTGACCCAACCTCTGATTTTTGTTTTCAGTGCCTCTAGCGAATTGTGGATGCTAGGATTGCTTTTGTTTGTTTCACATTATCTACAACACTTTTTTCACCTTTATACTCAGTGCAGCCCTTGCCGAACGGAAGCTAGCATCGACTAGGCCAATTCGTTCCTGCATCACCAGCCGACCTGAGGATCAGGTCCATGGCAGTCTGCAAAGGTTGTTGATGGTAAGCTGCCTTATATATACAGCTGTGTAATAGCAGCTCGTCCTGGATGACAATTTGAAATGTGTGTTTATGTTTTAGAAAGTGAAATTCGCATGGGCATACTTGCAACGTGAAAGCTTACCAAGCCTGTTCTGATCTTTCATCCTTTTGAGATTTCAGTACAGCCGTTTCTGCTGCACACATACTGCCTACTTCGGCCAGGTAGAGACTTGATACATATGAAGGTAAGCAGGCGATTATCAACTGCTCAGTGCTGTCCCTGGTGACGTTCTCTCCTTATCAGATGACTTACCATGCTTGGTTCGCAAGGCATTTTAAAAGGAGAGCAAGTTCGCTGGTGCATGATGCTCCCAGTACTGAGCAGTCGACGATCGCTTGTTCACACTCGTAGAGATTACGACTGTACTTCAAGCTCGGCAAGTGTGACACTTATGTGATTCAGCCTAGCTGTGGTGTGCTGAGCGGTATATGTAGAGCTAGTTTACTTGTGCACGCACAGTGGCTGTGCGGTATAAAACGCGCCCAATTGGCAACTTTAATGCAGTCTCGTGTAGTTCCATTGATGTTTTCTTTTGGCGTGCATGATATGTGTTCACACTTTTTTTTTTTCCTCGCTTACCGACAGTCCTAGCTGTCTGCAGAGAGTAAGTGTGAAACATGCCAACAAGCCTCTAAAGCAGTATGCAGTGCAATTTTGGTCTATTGTGCAAGCGAGGAAGAAGACTGCTCGTTTGGCTGTTGAGGCTGCGACATAGACATTAGATAGTTTTATCTGAGCATTGTTACGACCCGCTCCACTCAAAACGAAAGCACCTGCATACTCACAACGCTCAGTCAGCAACGACCAGTCGGAGCGCAGAAGCCGACTGAGCGTTACGTGCGTGCCTGGTTACTTTCCTGCTCAGTGGTTGAGCGGAGCGGCCAGTAAAAAGCGCTCAGCTAAAACTTTTTCTGATAGGGGGTGGCTGACACATAGATATTTCAGGCAGAAGGATGGCCGACATTGACTCACATCAATTCTCAGTATGAGCAGCTCTCATCGCAATACGGAAATTATGATTCAAACTTCCTCTACCCCTTTCTGAAGGTTTTGAAGGTGCTCCTAGCAGTATTGTTGGGCTAGACATAATCATACCCAGATCCACTCCAATAAATTCTAAGAGGATGAAGTCAGTTGCCACATAGCTTGTGCAAAGCTAAATCTGGAACTCACTCCTCCTTCCTGTTTTTCACTGTATTGAGAACCTTGCCTCAGTATGTGATGGGTCTGTGAAGAAAATTGACCAGATAAGCAGTATTACTCAGAAAATAGATGTCCCATACATATTAACCTGCACCTACCAGCCACTGTACACCACCTCACTACTGATTTGTTATCTTTCTATTGATTTGCCTGAACTGTTCGCACCTGTAGATATTAATGATGATCACGAGGGAATGTTTGTTGTCATATGATGTCATATGCTTAAAGTAAGTGAGGCTTGCGGGCGTTTTCAAGGGCTATGGGGCATGCCGATGGTAAACACTCAATGTGAGTTTATGGTAGACGCTAATAATATATACTAGTTTCTGGGTAAGTCGCTATTTTTTATTTGGTGAAATCTGCAGATGAGTTTTAGTCAGGTTGCCATTATGTGGGAACACAGGGGCCATACTCTGCAATATATTATATGTTTACATGTGTCTACCCAATCTCATTAGTATGTGTACAACAATGAGCTGTATTCGCGACTCCAACGATCTATAGGGGGCGCCACCACCAAACAAACATGGCGGCTGGGAACAGGTCGCGTCGGCTCAGCCGGGCCGCCTGAACGGGTAGCGCATTCAATTTAACAGATTTTCTTTTGTTTAATGCCCTATTTTATAGGTATTTCAACTGCGACGGTTAAGTGTAGCCGGTGCAGATAAACTTGCAGAGCATAGTTTTGTTTTCCCGGTGCTTTTTGTTCTTTTCATGTCAAACTTTTGTTTCGGAGGTTTCGTTCATTACCGAAACTATGGGCTCCGGGGAGACGGTAATAGACTCTAATCAGTTTTGATCAGGTAAGGAAAGCAGCGATGACTACAGAATTGTTCCACCGACAGTAATTTTCAACTAACTCGCATCACTCGACCATACGACTTATCTGTCGGCGAAATCGAGCTTTTGTGCGTATTAAGAAACAGCTCCAGTCGTCTGCTCGATCAGCAACACAGGCTGCAGGAAAATTACGAAAATTAAGCAAGCGCTTCTTGAGCCAAGCTTGAGCTTCTTGAGCCCCACTAAGCAGCTGATACTCTTATTTCAACTCAGGTTTTAGTGACAATCGAAGTCATTTTGACGAATGTGCGGGTTATGCATTATATTACGTACCATGTCCCACTAAAGGGATATTAGTATATTATTTGGGCTGAAATATGAGCTTACTTGACAAGCTATTAGGTGAACTGCTGAATCAAAGTATATTTGACAGACGGAGAGATACTACCTAAACTCAGCCATATGGTTCTAGCCGGCAGCACGGAGATGATTGCGGACAAATTTGAAGATAGTCTTCATCGGAGATTCACGCAGAACCCCTCTGCATTAAACTTGACTTCAAATCCTGAATGGAGAAAGAGAGTATCTTTTGTGGCCGGACAACCTGAGCAATGTAGACGGATATTGCTGCTGGCTTCAACGAGGGTATATTATAAATATTGGAGGCGCAATAGATCATAATGTTGTGACAGCTTCTAACTTTGCGAGACGCGTCCCCCATTTTTTGAAAGCAGACAATATCCCTCATTAATCGTATGCAGCGAGGAGGTTTTCGAGGATCAAGTAGATGCGAAATCAGCCCAACTTTTTCGGTGTGGTCCAGAGGCTTTTTCGGTGAAAAGCTGCCAAGATGAATAGCCAATGCACCGACCAGCGTGGGTGGCTCAATCTTGACGCTAATCAAACACAGCCAAATTCAAGAAAAGCAGCTATTGAACCTTCCCATTCACTTGACTGCAGCATTGGGGTTCCCTCCAGTGAGACACCTCGTCTGTTTTACATACCACTTATCAGTTACCGAGTAGTCGTCACTTTGAATGTCATTCGGGACAGAGAAGATATCAAAACGTTTTTCCTTGATTCCTCCCCATCCAAGAAATTGAAAGCACGCGATTGTGTGTTGTGGAGTAAACAGGCTTTCAAATACGTGATAGAAAAAAACAATTTACTGAGGCTTCATCACACTGATGAACACTCAGGCAAACTTGAGAAATATTCAGACCTTCATCAAATTACATTGTTTGCCACCGCGTCGACAACACGTGTCCGCGAAAGCCGCCAGAGACGTGGAGAGGCGCAGAGCGACCTGTTCTGGCTGGTTTCCGGTTTTCCCGCTTGGTGCTGTCCGTTTTGCTAGGGTCTCGAATATGTCAAGGATATGATTTGTCATTGTCTCAGTAAGACTAATGAATCGCTATATTTACCTAAAAATGCTGGATCTCTCGCACCTATCGGGACGAACGGCAATGTTAAACTACATGCCAACTACTCCGGCGAGTTTGCCCGTCTCTCGACATGCCCTTTTGAATTAAAGTAGATGATTTCCACGAGCCTTTCTTTGAAGTGGGCCTTCATGCAAATAGCTAACCTTGATTATGAGATAACTGGGCCATTTTTGCCGCTTGGTTATCCAGTGTGTTGTAACAGGTGTCCCTTAGGGCAATCAAAGTATTTTTGTTTTGATATAGTTTCCAGATTGAAAATGAAATGAAGACAATTAACGCATTGGTTACAAAAAGCTTTTCTTTTACATGGGCTTCTTGTCTAATGCCTCTGGTTTTCTGGCCACTTGATTAGCTTGGTTTATCTTTTTAGAGGTGATACTTAGTTTTTGTGCTTTTGTTTTGGGTGTTTTTCAGGCTGATTTTCTTTTTTTTGTTCTCAATAGTGCGTATATATTGCGCCGTTGAGTTCAATGAAAATTTGGTTTCGAGTCAGCGCTCTGTCCGTGTCCTTTACCCTGTCCGTCGTCCTTTGCGCTGTTTTAACCTTTTAAGCGCTTGCCCAGTTTGGAATTTCTGGATTATCATGTGCAGCTGGTATTGATTTACCCTGTCATTTTACTGTGCTGTTGATTCTCTTTGCAGGTGCTCTAATGAAGGACTCCCCTTCCTGGGTGCATGGTCGACTTGCATCACAAGCTGCATGAAAAGTGTGAAGAACATTTCCTAGGCCCGTGACATGCAGCCTCTTTCATCCAGCGCACTCCTCTAGCGACAAGCCCATGATGACCAGCCAAGCTGTAGCTTCACTGGAGCTGACAATAAACAATTACGGTAACAATTTTGTATGTTTCATTTGCTATCATGTGTATGAGCGACAGATGGCTGTGGCAGCCGCTTTACCAATAAGGTGTATACCTATGCCAGAAATTTACTTTCATGTACAATGCAACATAATTGTTTACACCCATTTGTTGTTAAAATTATTCTTCTTATGAACTACATCATTTCTATTCAGGTGTAAATTGCACACAAAACCACATGTTAGGCTGTATGACAAGACCGGGAACTGTACGATTTTAGCCCGCTAGCCTGGGGTCTTGCTGGTATCTTGCGGTACTGCTGGTAGTGCACCGGGGATTTGTGCTGGCAGCAGCCCGGGAACTCGCTGGGACAAAACAAGCCCGGGAACTGTATGGCTTGAGGCCGCTAGCCTGGGGTCTTGCTGGTATCTTGCCGCGTTTCTGGTACTACGCTGGGGATTTGTGCTGGCAGCAGCCCGGGAACTCAGTGGGACAAAACAAGCCCGGGGACTGTATGGCTTGAGGCCGCTAGCCTGGGGTCTTGCTGGTATCTTACCACGTTACTGGTACTACGCTGGGGATTTGTGCTGGCAGCATCCCGGGAACTCGCTGGGACGCCCAGTGCCGGGCGTCCCAGTCACTGGCCAGTGACTGGCAATCTCACTGGCCCGTTGTCGCCCCGCGGTGCGTTTCCAGCGTCGCCCCAGTAGGATCTTACCGGCAGACCGGTACCGCCCCAGTCCCAAACCGGCGAGTTGTGCTACTTGGGTGACCTTTCGTGTTTCCCTCTGCAGCCTATCCGCAATAATGCATTGGCAACACGCATGTTTCCTGACGGCATGACAATTTGCAGAAGTTGTTGTTTTACACAAGGAAGGCTATATTCACAACATTCTAAAAAGTGCTTGCACGTCCTATATATAAAAAAAAAGAGAAAAACGCCTTGGTGACTTTCTTAACGAGACAGCCGTTTTTCTGAAGGAACGGTGCGATTTTTGGGTAGGAAAGTCAACTAAAATAACACTGCTGAATATTAAAAGAAATAATAATTGATAAATAACATTGAAAATAAAACAAAATCACAACTGGAATGTTTCTCGATTTTAGGAATGTCTTTGATTTCATTAAGTACGATATTTTGTATTATAAATTACCGTATTACGAAATTAGAGGTAGTGCAATTAGATTTGGTTCGCAGGTACTTGTCAGCTCGATCAATTCCATATAGAGTCTCACAGGGGTCTATACAACCCCTGTGGATTAGACCGTTTTTTTTATTAAATTTTATATATTAATGACATTGTACATATATCTCAAACCACTGACACAGTTTTGTACGCTTGCGAGGCAATTTTTTTCCACATATTTACAATATTATTGAATTACTGCTAATGGGAGTCTAATTGAGTTATCCCTCTGGCTCGATTCATATTAGATTCAGTTAAATGTCGCGAAAACAAAATACTTAATTTTGAAACCGCGTAGTAATTTTTAGGAATCCCTTTCGAAGGATCCCGAAGAATAAATACAATTTACGCGAGCATATCCAGATCTATTGGCATTTTATACAAAATAAGGTTGCTGGTTCAAAGCTGGTTAAAGCGTCGTTATACTTTTTTATAGTGTATTCGCATCTTCATTACTGCTTAAGTAAGCAGTAATGAAGATGCGATTACGACTAACGACTAACATAAAAATGTTTTATAAAAAAAAAAAAAAAGGCAGGATGTTGTATGGAAAAGTTTCAGCGCAATGGTCCCATAATGCCGTTTTATATTTAAACACACTTTTCTTGGCATTACACACAGGTCTTCCCCACCGAAACTTTCAATTAAAATCTCCAATGAGATAAAACGCGACCTGTGCACATTCTTCGACCCCTTCCTTCCTACTAGTACGGAATGCAATCTTCGTCGTGGCTCGCATACAGGGTGTTTTCTTTTAATGTGAGCATATTTATGACAAAAAATTCGTAATAGGTATAATTATAATAATGCAATTTGTGCTGGTGAGTTATGCGGCCAGGGGAACATTATGTAGGCGGCTAATCTTCACAGTAAGTCGCATAATGAACTAAAAATTCTTAATTGACTACTACTTAATTTGTGACACTGCACATATGGTTTCAATTAAAAACTTGCTGAGTGTCATTGGAAATTACTAAATCAGATTTTAGAAAGACGAAGCACGTGGGAAAGGGGGGGGGGTGCACCAAAGTTGCCACTCGTGCAGCAGGTGAAAAGGTGAGGAAACGCGGATGACAATCTACTCACCTGAGCAGACTGCATTAGTCAACCTTTTACGAATTTTTTTATTTATTTTTTTTGTAATAAATCTCTTAGAATTAAGATTGAACAGCCTGTGTAACATCTCGGTCAAGGACAAACTCTGCAGTACACCAATTGGCATACTTAATGCGTGATTTCCTAAACAAACATCCTGCCGGTTTAGAAATTAGGCAGGACTGTGGGAGTCAAGGCACAGGTTTAAAAACAAAGTATCTTCCATCATGCCCTATGGAATAAATTGTTTAACGTGTCTTTACTTGGTCTTCTTGATTGCTAGTGTTTACCCTATGCTTTATTCTTTGTATAATCCCGTACAATTGTTTTGAGCGACCACTGTATATTGTATGTTATTGCGCTTTTGTGCGATAGCGGTTGGTTGGGGGGCCGTAGCACAAAGCCGTAGTGCTGGTAGAGACGTCTTCATCAGCGAAGTCAAACGCTGGTCACAGATTTGACAAGAGGAGTGCGTCAACGTTCGGCTCAAACTTGACTCGAAGCGGAGCGCTGACGCAGCACTCGTTTCCAATCTGTGTCCAGCGTTGGCCTTGGCTGGTGACGCAAAAATGTCAGCACTAAGGCCTTGTCTTCTAGGCGGGTTTCTTTTTTCTTTTTTCTTTGGGTGGGGTGCGGGGGGGGGGGGGGGAGGGGGGGGGGGGGCGAAGCGAGGCGAGGCGAGGCGCTGTCTTGTAGCTGGTATTGGCCCAAGTAGGGGACAAGCTATTCTTTTTTACTCTTCAAAACGAATGTTTATTCTCTCTCAAGAACAAATTTAAACGATCGCTTATTAAATACGTACTGCTTTCGCAGCCCGGTCCCGCATGGCGACAAAAGCCGCTGTTATATTTTTTTATTTATTTTTCTAATTCGTTGTGGGTCAACATTTTTACTTGAAATGCAAAGCGTGCTGGTAAGGATAATATTTATAGGGGAAGAACGTAAACCATATCCATGTGTTTTATGTTCTTCCCCTCATTTATATCGACATTTTTCTTTTGTCTTTTTCTTGGAGGTGGACCTGGAAGGAGCCTACCTGGACGAGACGAACCTCTGCGTCGACTTGGAAGCCGAGGACCTGACGGCCTTCAAGAAGGAGCCAACTCCCGAGGACGCTCCCGACGACCTGTCCTTCGTGCAGGTGAAGAGGCCGCGATGCGACGTCGAGCCCTTCCCAGAGCCTACGCCGAGCCCGGTCCCGCGCGTCGACTGCGTCCAGTCTCTCAACACGTCCTCGCAGTTCTACGACGAGTGCGACCAGTTCGGCAATATGATTGCCAACTACATGCGCCGCCTCGGGGAAGAAGAGAGACTGGAATTCCATTGCCACATCATGGGTTGCACCAAGGACTTCTTTAAGTGCATGGGCAAGTTCAAGCGCCAGTGACGATTGACCACGGAAGTGCACGGTTCGACGGAACCGTTCCGCCGTCTAACGGGGCATCGTGTCTCGCCGATGTTGAATCCATTGCGCTTGCCACTGCGGAAGTTTAGATGATTATGTGCGAAGGATAGCGAAGATGTGCGCGAATAAACATTAGTCTGAAGCAGAAATGTGCTCGTTACCTGAAAAATGTAATGGATTACAATTACAAATTTCCGATCCTCAAATGTCATGAATTACCGTTACAAATTACTTTCGCTGAAAAGTAACGGATTACTTTACTCGTTACGTTACAAATTACTTTCACGTTACTTTTTCCGTACACTTATCCAGAAAATAATATAAACAGTTCTGATACTTTCCAAAAATGTTCTACAACACTACTTTTCATTTTTATACGCCCGTATTATGGCAGGCCTTGTAAAAATAAAACATTGTATTTAAGAGAAAGAATGTAGGTGCACTCCGTTCACCTGTAAGCTGACAAGTCAACGAAAGTTGCAACCACAGCCGCCATCCCGCTAGCTTACGGCCTCCGGAATTGGTCCCTGGAGCTGTGCAGACAAAGCTAGCGGTGCGCATGCTCAGTAGCAGCGTCTACCTTCGGTTGGAGATTCGGAGCTAAAGAAGCGATCTACGAAAGCTCCCTTCTGACTCGGGTGTTTTGCCTGTTAATCGCAAGAAATGAAAAACTTGGTTCTAACTTTACAATATATAGCCAATGCAGAATGCAGGTGTTTGATGTGTTTCCGTAGATTAGAGTTTGTCGCTCTTGCTGATAACAATGCGTCTTTTTTTTTTTTTTTTTTTTTTTGGCAAGCAATGTATACACGGTAACCCTAGATTTCCGCTCTCCTTAATGCCTTGAATTTTGAACATCTCACGAAGAGATGGCCATGGAGACGACGGACACTCCATGACCGAAAACTCGACCAGTCAGAAAAATAAAAGTGGCGGTTACAGGTTATCGATCGTTCATCGGTTCTCACTTTCATACCAATATTCGTGGAGGCCAGGGGAGGGGAGAGCATAGAGAGCGAGAGAAGCGGTGGCCATCGGTCTCACAAAACAATAGAGCATCAGAGAGAATTCGACCCCCTCGCGCGAGGCTACATCGTCTGTTACGCGAGTTGTGAACCCGCGAATCGAGGGGGTATGGACTCGCGTTTGACGTCTGTGCAAGTGGCAGGAGACGCCGAAGAAGTTGGAAAGGGTGAAACGGTGTAAAAGACAAAAACAAATAAACACGAAGCGCTTTCTCCTGCCCAGGAGACGAAGAAAAAATACGATGGCAAGGCGACGGAGAGCCTACTTGGCGTGGTGCTGACTCGGCGTTGTCTTACTTGATCTTTCTCTTTCGTATAATTGTACACGCCTTGCCCGTTTTTCTTGTCGTCCTAGTGACCGGTCATACAAAAAATCGTGTTTTCTTTTCGGATGTTCTCCCCTTCCTGATGTTTTCTAATTTGCTGAACTTGCTTTCTTTATGCTGCTTAATGTTCTGCTCGTATTGCTCCAGTTACTGTATTATGATCATATATTTTTTTTTAAAGTAACGAGTAAGTAAAATAATCCGTTACCAATATTTTGTAACGATATTACATTACAAATTTCTTCCGAAAAAATTAGCGTGGCAATTACAAAATTACTTGAAAAAGTAACGGATTACTTCCCAAATCTGTTCTGAATGAGTTCCTTTCCTTTTATAGGAGCCGGTAAAAAAGCTTTCCTGTCGATTACAAAGAACAGGGATGCCGGTGTTGATATCGTCTGCAAACAATTAACTGAACGTTTTTTAAAAATATATTTTTATACCCCCCCCCCCCCCCCCCCCCGTCCCTCCCACCCAAATACACACAGAAAAAAGGGAGAAACTGCGTGCCTTTAGCTATTTCGACAAACCGTACGAGCTTGTTTGTTTGTTTTTTCTTTCCAGGTGCATATTTTGGATAATTGCCCTGGAACGAGAGCAATATATATGATGTCCATACTCGAGGACAATCCTTGTGTGGCAATTTAAAAGTTATGGGAGTAGACATGCGCAAGCATGATCACATTGACTCAAATTACTTGTCTTGCTGTACTAAACGGGGGTTATACTCATGTTCCCTTTAAGGCCGGTTCAGACATACAGCGGAACGCTAAGCTAGCGCTACGTGAGCGCTCAAAGGAGCGCTCATGTGGCGCTATCTAGCGCTCGGTTAGCGCTTCAGCTCCGCGGTGCAAGAAGTGCTACTGGAGCGCTAACACGGCGCTACTGAAGCGCAAACAAGGCGCTACTGGCTAACAAGGGGCTACTTTAGCGCTAACAAGGCTCTACTAAAGCGTTAACGCTACCCCCAATCCCAAACTTTTGTCTGTCCGTCTGTGCATTTTCCGCTAAATTTAATAGGGGAAGAGGCGTCATGTGACGTCATGTGACCTAAACACCTTGGGGAAACTGGCGGCACGTGACCTATACGTCAACTCAGTTTTCCTGCTAAATTTAGCGAGACATTTCACATCTTTTGACCAAAAAATAAATTCAGTTCCCCCGTTAAATTTCGCAGGATACTGACGTCATGCGACCTAACGCCAACTCAGTTGCCCGCTAAATTTAGCGGAAAAATTTACGTCTTGTGACACCCCTCTCCTTTTCTCTCCCCATCCCTTCCCCTCCAAGCAACACCATAGTCGGCGACAGGTCAGGGCGGGGGTGGGGGGGGGGGGGGGGGGGGGGGGAGGAAGCAGATGGAATGCTGGAGAAGAGAGGAGGAACCATACCCCCTCTCTCCTGCATTCCTCCTGCTTCCTCCTTCCCAGCCTTCCTGTCCCCCGACCTGGGTTCTTGATGTCGCTCCCAGGGTGTTTCACAGCATTTCATGCGTTATTATCCCCGAGAGCCAACACAAGTGTCGCTGTGGTCGCCTCGCCTTGATTGGGTGAGGTGTAGTGTGACGTCAGGGGAAGGACTCCGTTTCGCGATCTGGCATCCGGCTCGCTTCCCTGCGCCCATTTGCTCACCACCGGGTTTGTAATTATGCATTGCTGATGCAAATCCCGAAAAGAAGCAGGTATTAGTTTTCACCGCCAAAAAACGCCCAAATTGAAAAAAAAAAAAAAAAAAAAATCATGAACAATTAAACTAAGGATGGGAAAGGCACCGTCAATATCGGCCGTTGTATGCCTCAAACATTTCGAGGAGCGGAACTTCGTTTATCCGGTGTACAAGACGCCGGGTAAGACCGATACCAACGTGCTTTCGTACCTTTTCTAATTGTGTTTGTCACTTCGACCTTTATAATTAGGCTACAAAAACCGGAAGCTATCGGAGGAGAAAATTTCCTTTGATGAACTTCCTAGTCCTTCCAAACTACACAAGGCGATCGTGCGAGGGGTCGGTGCATGAAGCGGTGGCGTAAGTGCTTCAGCCGCTGAAATTCTGTTCCTTGCATGTTCATGAGTTAGTGGAATATTGCACCGCGCTTAGCGAACCTTTCAAATGGCATTTATATCGAAGGCCTTTAGGCGGTCAACAAATTAACTCGCGACCCCGACACTGCGCGTGCCACTCTGCATACGCTGGTTCGCAATTAAAGACCCTGGGTCTGAAGGTCTATGAAATGCTCGTTGAACAGGGTTGATTTAGGTAGCTTCTTCGTGACGTGAAATAATGATATAGTTGGTACACATATGGGCAGGAACGATTTTTTTATTTCCTTTTTTTAGAACACGCACAATTACTGGAAACATGTCTGTATGGTGACAAAAACGGCCGAATTGCTCCCAGTTTCCTGTATGCAATGTTGTATTGAGCTGCTCAAAATATGCCCAGCAATGTAGTGCCGTGATTTATAATGTTTATGCTTTTTCCTAACATTTTTTTTTATTCCAGCCTCGTGTATTCGGCATATACACCGTTTAGTTGGGATTGTCATTTCCAAGTGAGACACTGGTGCAGGCTTCCAAAAGCTTCCTCAGCCTCCAAAATCCCTACAGCTGGAGCCATTGAGAACAGAGGAAAACAGGAGGAACAGCAAGCGTTTTAGCTGCTGTCGACTGGAAGATGTTGAACTAGTGGCAAAAAAATGTAGAGCATACGGAGGGTGACAATTTCCATAAGAAAAGCTTCGACTTTTTTGACCTCGGGACACTTTGATTTAGCTCAAATTTCAGTTTTAGAGCCTGTAAAACGTAAATTGTCGGGAAAGGACTAATAACGGGCGAGACGCTTTCACTTACGTTTGTTGTACATTACTGGTCCCGCGGCAAAAAGTTAACCGCCCTTCCCTACCAGATACCTACAAGGACCTAGCCAAGTTTGACGAGGGCTGGAAACGCCATAGGCTCCGTCTTTTATTATGGGGTGGTAGCTGGTGTCGCCTATTGTAGAGAATATAAGTGGCTTTCGTTGAAAACTTCCCAAAAAGGGGGGACCCAAGAACGCCCGTTACTAGGTGCCTTCATAGTTCATACACACGCGCGCTTTTGTTGCTTGAGTGGTGACATCTCAGCCATTTTTCCGCCCAATTGTTTTTTTTTTAATGCATTTTGAAGTGCACGCAATCCCGTGTCACTCAGCTCGAGCGCGTAACTTTGGCTAATGCATAGACGCCATTATACCGCCCACGTCACGCACCGAGCGCGCGAGAGCGTCACGCACTGGCACATTCAGGGCAACAATGGATGTCGTCACCCTGAGACAGACAGATATGTAGGCACCCTATCCGCTACCGGGTTGTCGCGATGCAGCGCGTCATGCATTTGGGCTTAAGAAATTATTTTTGTTGCTCGTGGTATAAATATTGGGTAGGGTAAAACTAAATTAACCCTTGTTTGAAAAATTTCGAAATGTCTGACTGTCTGAATTGAAGACAAGTCTCGTTGAAATTTCCTTCAAGGTTCGAAAGAGTACGACGAAGTTCAGTCCTAGAAACGATGAGGAAGACGTGAGCAGCGAAAGGCGGGCGGTACACCGGCAGCATTGTTGGCCAGCAAGTAAGAACTCTATATAACACCATCATAAATTGAAAGCCGTGTAATTTGGCTCCAGTGGAAATAGACCTGTTACTAAATTACCCAAGCATCGAGGAGAATGATGAAAGTGTAATTCTACGCTCTGCCCGCGCTGGCCTTCCCCGTATAAAAGATTCGATGTCAATAATCATATAGGGCTTTGGCGAAGGCGCGGGCAAGGCAAACTTTCGTTTAGGCTTTTGCTTTAGACCAGTTCCTGACAAAGCCTGGAAGATCGCCACGAGACGTGGCCGCCGAAAGTGAAAAGGTTGAGCGGCAGACGAGAGTCGTGTATCGGGCGCCCCGCTGCGGCGAGACGCCGACACACACTTGTCCCGAGCGATGGAATGTCAGCTCGTGCTTCTCGCGTTCCTCGGGCTACCGCTTCTTTTCTCGTCGAGTCTGAAAAACAACCTCGCCGCTGAAAAAGCTGTGCGCTGCCTACAGGCTCCCCGTGAAATGCTCTGTGCTATACCAGATCCTCGCGCTCCAAACCTGCGACCGGGCACTCTATGGCTCCGTCATCGAACGGCCAGGCTTTGTGACTATAGGCTCATTCACGCTGCCCCATTTTCTTACGTTAAGTTACGTTATATATAAGTCACTGAAACATTCGTGTCTCGAATGTCGTGGGTCATGCTTTCTCCTTGAACTTGTAGCCTCGCTTAATATGAAGCACAGATGTCCCGGTGATTTCAACGCAACTAGTATTTCATAACGTAACTTAACGTAAGAAAAGGGGGCAATGTAGGCTATGGCTCAGTGCATCGACGTGACTTTCACGAGAAATACTAATACTAAGTATATGTGGGCATGCCCTTAGCGTAAAAAGCTGGAGGACGAGGCGGCCGAGAAAAGGCCAATCCCGAACATCAGGGTCTACCTGGGACGCAACTAAAACGTGTTAAGCTTGTCTTGAGCATACAGACAAACTCGGAAAGGCAGAGAATGTGTTATGAATACAATGGACACTGTGTGCTTGCGCCAGTGCCGCATGACAAAATCAAAGTAGGCTTAACAAATTCCAGAAAATAATAAAAGATCTGATCGTATTCTAGCCAATGTTAGCTTGCACAAGCACACAATGCTTGCGCCCACCTCACCCGCAACAGAATGTTGCGGATGAACTCGGATAAAGTCCGAGTTTACCAGTATGATCAAGACAATTGTTTAAATATTTTAATGTGTTATGAGACAAACGTAAAAAAAAAAAAAAAAAAAAAAACGGAAGAATTAAAGTTAAACCGAACCACAATTCTGGATGCGTGCCTTAATTGCTCGCAGCATATTGCTCTTGGATGATGAGTCATGGAGAAGTTTACCGTTCAAATCCGTGTTATAGGGCAGGCAAATTTTCCGACAGATAATACATTTTTAAATAACATTCTAGGTCACTACCCGGGCAGTGTTTTTTTTTTTGTTAACAATGACGTTCCTTTGTAAACACTTAGGCAAGTAATCACCCAGGTCTTGTAAAGCAGAATTTCTTTTTGTGATAAGGGCAGTTTTGTTTTATACAGTAACAGCAAGAGGCTAAGAGCTGAGGCTTTCAGTTATCATTGTCTTGCAATACAATCCCATTATTGTCTGGTTTTGTTGAGGTCTTTATTTACTTTATTGGTTGCTTTAATTTGTCTTCTGCTGTTCTATTAACAACGAAGAACTGCAAAAGCCAGGGTGTGTCAAGCCGATCCCAAATCCAAAGGGAAAACCGGGTCAAAACCGTTGTTCTTCACCGAACCGGAACCAAACCACAATCTCAAGTGGCGGGGTTACCGGTTCACTAGAAAATGGTTTTAGCGTTCCCGTCTTGACTAGACGAATTTGAATTAAAATTTTAATTTTATATTACGGGTGGTTTGTTTTTAATAATAAAATAAGTTGTGGCGCGTTAAAGCTTTAATTTTACAGGGAGCGACATCCTTTTTATACAGTAATAAACAAATAAGGACCAACACTTGCATGCAAAGCAACAAAGCACGTAACATATACACTGTGGCCCTGTGCTATTAGCAATTGATGATCAGAAGTCAAGATTCGAATAACTGACTTGCTTTTTGTTTCGCCAAGCTGTTTCCCAGTCAATCGAAAACCGCCACATAAGATTGCGGTTTGTTTTTGGTTCGGGTTCATTACCAAATTTGGATCTGGGATTCAGTTTTGTTTCGGTTTGGTCAAAACAACGGTTCTAATCCGGTTTTTGGCTCGGGTTCGAGTTCGGATCGACAGCCTGGTAAAAACTTCAAGTTCCCTGTCTCTGGTTACAAGAAGACTGTCCCACTCTGTTCTTTCCGCTGATATCCAACTGCTAAATAATTTGCTGAACAAGCTCAAAATTCAGCCGTAACAACCAACAGCTCGACTGTCGAGCCGACACACGGGATGAAGGCTTCATTGTACTATTCCTAAACCCCGTAAAGGGTTCAAGAAATTATTTAAAGGGTCTCGGGAAATAACCAAATCGTACGTAATAGAACATTGATCAGACGAACAAGAACCTTGAAGAATGACTACAGAAGAATAAAATCAGGCAATAAAACTATATGAACTATCGAATATAAAGCAACGTTGGATCAAAGTTCCATCATTTAATTTTTAATGCTTACACGTCAGCCTTATCGGGTGTGCTCCATCCATTTTGCCTCTCAATATTAATTTCTTTTTCTGCTCTAAAGCACACGGAAGAAACGCAGCGAAGTCAGTTTGGGGAGAGACACTGAAGGAGGATGAACGGTGAGAAGTGGACAGTCCCCAGGGCCACGAAAAGACGCGCACAAAAAGCCTGATCCTACGACTGAATACCACCAACAATCGATCTTAAACTTTTTTTTTTTTTTGTAATGTCTTTCTAACGATGTTAGACACAACTGTGAAATAGGCCTCTAGAATGAATCTGATTTCTCTGAGAAGATCTTTTTTGCGTCTTCTTTCTCCTTGCTTTTTTGTTCCATGTTGTTAGCGCCTATCCATACAAAACTTGAAAGTATAAAACAGAGAGGACGAGGACGGGACCAGGACATCAAGATGTCCTGGTCCCGTCCTCGTCCTCTCTGTTTTATACTTTCAAGTTTTGTATCTATTAACCAACACGCTCGTTTTCAATTGTAGCGCCTATCATCGGCGATTAGCGAACTTTTTTCCCCCCCTTTTTTATCGCTCCAAGGCTTCTCGCACATGGCGCCGCACGCGGCCGCGGAAGCAGACGAACGGCGCGAGGAGGGCGCACCGTGCACCGGCGGGTCGTACCAGGACGGTGAATGGAGGGTACGGGAAAGAAAGCGAGATTGTGAGCGACGCGGGAAGCTACGATTCGAAAAGTCTTGAAGGTCGATACGCCACGTGTCGCTAAAATCTGGAACTAAACCGGCCGTGCCCCGGAACGTTGGTCTTGAAAAAGCATATTTTTAGTGCTGTCAAGCTAAATGGAAACCCTTGTGCGTGGGATAAATACTTCACGGCTGAAAATACCTACCTTACCGCTATTCAAAACGCCGAACACTCTTTTTTTTTTATATAATGACTTGCCAAGCATGCTATACTAAACAACCCAGGGAATTCTGGCAGGTGTTAAACCCGATGGAGACGAACACCATTGCACTCACTTATGAATTGGCCGAAGTTGCCAATGAGGCTAAATGTGCCGACGTGTTTAATGCTGCATTTTCATCCGCTTTTACTAATAAAACTCGCGCGTCACTTCCTATATACTTGACTAACATACCGACACAAAGGCCTCCCACCACGTTCGTTGCAGATGGTGATTCGTGTGTTATTGAAAACGTCAAACTTTCATCATCAGCCGGCGTAGGTCAGATTAACTCAAAACTTAAAAAAAAAAAGATCAAACAAATTGCCGCCCGAATATCTGTGTTTAATTTTCTCTCAGTCACTGTCTACAAGCAGCATGCCAGAAGAATGGAAAATGGGAAGGGTCAAATCAGGTAACAAAGATTCTCTGCTAAATTACCGTCCTATATTTTTAACAAGTGTGCCCTGCAAAATTATGGAACACGTCATCTACTCTCAAATAATGAATTTTCTAGAATAGTACCATTTGTTTCATCTTTCACAACATGAATTTTGCAAGTGCTTCTTTTGCGAAACTTAGCTGGCCATCTTCTTCCATGACCTGCAGATTAACCTCGACCGTAACCTACAAACTGACGTCGTTTTCCTGGATTTTGCGAAAGCCTTCGACAAAGTACCCCATCAGCATTTGCTTCTAAAGTTTTCACATTTCAATCTAAATCCTGATATCTCAAACTGAATCACAAAATTCTTGAATAATCGCTCACACACAGTCCTTGTTATACTCCACTTTACCTCACGTCCAAGCGCAGCGGATACTACGAGCTACCGGAGCCAATCCAAGAGCGCGTGAGCGTCACGTGACCTTGGAGAGCGGGCACAGCGACGCGAGGAAAGCGTATCGCGGCCTACGTCCACAGAACAGCATTGGCTAGATAGCTCGTTGCGTCCGGACGTAAGGCGAAACGGAGTATAATCACCACTTATCAGATCCCCTTGCAGTATCATCGGACGTCACCCAAGGAACGGTCCTTGGTCCCTTTCTGTTCCTCATATACATCGATGACTTGCCACTTCATGTCTCCTCTCATTTCCGGGTGTTTGCCGACAACTGCGGAATTTCCCACCCTGTCACCAATGTTTCAGACCAACAAGCCCTATAAGATGACCTCAGCAATGTTCAGGAATGATGCAACCAGTCACTCGTGACATTTAACATCAGTAAATGCAAACTTATGCCTTTTCACAGCTGCCGTAACCCCTTTCTAATTCCCCTGTGACATCGCTCATACTCCCGTGGAATTAGCAGAATCATACACATACCTTGGCCTCACGGACTCTCACACTGTGCAGTGGTTTATCCAGGAGCAAGCATATTACTAACACCATCTCATCAGCTAACAAATCGCTGGGATTCCTGAAGCGTCATCTCCACCTGCCCTGCAGCACGAAAAATTACTCGCCTACAAATTGGCGCCAGACATGTAAAAGTTACTCAAAAAACGTACTTGAGTTAAGTTACAGAGTTTTGGCCTTAACAGTGATTTGAGTAGAGTAGAAATTACTCAAATGGTAAAATAATTGAGTAAATTACTAACTACCGCAAAAATATAGCGAATTACATTTGAACTTACTTTTATATGTTTTTAGGCAGCACGAAAGTACATAGTTTTTGATACGTAAGCGAAATTCGGCTAGCCAAATATAAAGTGGCTTGCGTTTTCGAAGAAATGCTTTAATAGCTGCTTCTGAATCTGCGTGCCTAATTGTTTATTTTTTTATTTTTTTTTGTCAATGATGTACGGCGAATGCATCATTTCTACCAGGGTTGGGCAGAAATACTGAAAAATGTATTTGGAAATACAAATACTGGGATACATGAATATAGAAATTAAAATACTGATACTGAAATATATCTGTAAAAGTGTATCGGCGATACGTATCGGAAATACATTTTAAATAGAGGCACAAAGTATTTGGAAATACAAATACAGGAATACATTTTAGGGAGGGCAGAAATACGAATACAGATATACTGATACTGCAATACATTTTTCAAATTTGTTTGAGACGCCAAATGAGATGAAGTTTGAAGTTGGAAGTGGAAGTTTTTGATCCTGAAATTACTTTCCCTTAGGCTTGGCACTTTGCCTTGAAGGTAGCGATTTCGGACGACGAAAAATCTTCAATGGGCGGAAAAAAAAAAAAAGAAAAAAAAAGAAAAAAAAAAGTTTTATCAAGGACTGACCGCGGTCCCTTCCCTGACATCCTGATTCGAAAAGGCTTCGACCTCTAAATAAATTCTATGTCATCGTAAATCCCATCAAAACGTCACCACGCCCCTGTCCAATAAAGACGCCCTTGTCTACATTGATCACATGACGTCACGGTGGAATGAACCGGTATTCTTTATCTGTAGGTGTGGCCTTCAACATGAAACTTTACCAGGCTGCTGTATGAAAGGACAATACGTACTTTCGTTGTAGGTTACCTCGTTGAAGAACATGCAGGCAGTGTCATTTGGAATTTTCGAAAATAGTGGACCACCTGAAGCAACCTGGAACACATGTCTTATCTTCTGTTACGGTTGGAAAAACGATACGGTGGCATCCCTGTTGTGAAGGTCCTTCTTGCCGACCCTCCGCCACCGACGCATGGATTGCAGTCCTCAAGTTTCGTCTTGCCTACTCCAAATAGGGACCTCATGGATTCTGACCTGATATTGCCGTCACAAGTGTGAGCTCTCCGAGAAACAGCGCGCTCGAGACGAGCTGCAGGTGTACGAAGTCTGGGTCGTCACAGCGAGGCCACGTCTGACCTCCTCAGTTCTTGGTTTCGGATCACCAGAGCAGCGGGTCCCTTTCACATAGGCTGATGACTTACCCTTGAGCTGTGCAATATTACGGGCGCAGCCGCAGGCGCATTCGAATATGTGTTGAACTTCACTGCGTGAGTCATCCTACTTTTTCAAGTCAACTACCACCAGGCTCGGGCTGCAACGAACTCTGACTCAGCTTTGCTGGCTGGGAGCACTGTGTACGCTAAGGCAAGAGAGACGGTTAGCAGCGGGCGTTGGATGCCAGCAAACAATGACTCAAGAAACCCTTACCTAAGGACCTGCGACGCAAGATGCTCTGACTCCACTCCTGGCATGCCACCTGGTTCGAGTCCCCAACTACGCAACACTTCTCGGAAGAGATAAGAGGACGCATAGAAAAAAATAGTTTGGAGAATCGGAAGGAACCTTGGTCAGCATGGGAACCCTCTCAGAAGTTAAATATATATATATATATATATATATATATTGTTCGGATTTGTTGTTGTTGTTGTTGTTTTTTTTTTTGGGGGGGGGGGGGGGAGAGGGAAGAATTTCTCAAGAAATGTAAAGAAATACATTTCACCCTGATTGTATTGCGATACAAAGGAACACTCAAAATGTATTTCGATACAGCTAGGAATACAGATGCTGGTGAAAAAAATGTATCGCGATACAGAAATACAGACACGAAATGTATATCTGTAATACTATCGCAATACATTTGCATCGCGATACTGCCTAACCCTGATTTCTACATAGAGGTTTAGCACTGCTTGAGCTTGAGTTTTCAGGCAGTGTTGGCTTGTTTACAGCTTGCGGTAAGCACATATAAAAAGCACTTGAAGTAAAGGAGAAAGTAAATTAGAAGTTATGTACTTCAAGTAAAGTCGGAAATACACCTGGTGCAATTTACTTAAAGAGGCAGAGTACTATAAATAAAATGTACGTACTTTCAAGGTAATATACAAGTACTTTTTAACATAATCTTTCATGAAGCCATTCAATCCCCGAGTGTTTTTCTTTGCTTGTTTTTATCTGGTATGCATTGCTCCAGGGTAATCGGTGACGCATCAGCTTTTTTCGGAAATGGCGGTAAAAATTGGATAAATTCAAGTCGCCACAGGGTAGTTGTTGAACTCTCGCTGACGAGCTATTTAACACAATACACTTATGAAGCACTTATCTGTATCGGTCTTAATGTCGCCATTTCTTCACTCAGAGAAATGGCCCGATGACGTCTCGTAAGACGATAGCGCGTTTTCACATGAGGATACGTCAATTTCTGTTTTCAAATTTGGGCTTTGTACTTTGAATGTACTTTGAAGTCGGGAGTTGTGCTTTCCTCGGAAAACACACACAAAAAAAAAACTTTATAGTAAAGTACAAGTACATGTGCAGAAAATATGCTTCAAGTAAAGTACAAGTTTCTCAACCTAATTGAAGTAATACCATAGCCCAATATACAAAAAGGTACGTTCCAACACTGCTTGTTTACTCTTTTTTTATGTAAAAACGTTTTGAGAATTATTAAAGTTTCTCGAATGATCTTGGAATCTTGGAAGATCTGCCTATTGTGAGTTTCGGGCTGAAAGACAACGCAAAAAGGTCACCTTTGCATTGCCCTTTAGCACGCAATTCTTCGAGTACAGCACACACTGCAGGAGCAGCAGATGAGCTTCAAAGCGGGTGCTGCATTTTGTTGTCTCCTTTGAATGAGGATGCAGTGTGTACACCTACTGTCGTGGGCGAGAGTTCTTACGCTGAAGAGAAGCGGGGAAAAGCCCTTTCTTCAAATGCCGCAAGTATCCTTGAGCTTCGGGACACAAAGAACCGTCAGTCTTCGGCGCTAAGCCCGCAGTTCCTCGGCCACCCTTGCGACGTGTCTGTTCGCTCCCCGTGCCTCGTAGCAGGGTTGTTGCAGTGGACTGCTTTTCAAGATTTTAAGGGGCTCCGGACCCTCCAAAACCACCCCCTCCCCCCTGCCTACGAAGCATGCTTCCCCCTCTTTGCAAATATCAGCTGATCTTCCAACATCTTTTTTCTTTTTGTGCAGGAATGTTTGTTGATAAGCAAACCTACCACTAAAATTCAAAGTAATTTGTCATTTGAGTAGAAGTTACTCGAAAAAAAGTAATTACAGTAAAATACTAATTACCAAAATGAAATGCAATTGAAAGTTACTAAACTACTCAGAAAAGCGGTTAAACTACAGTAACTTGAGTAGAGTATATAGTTGAACTACGAAGTCTGCATCACTTATCCGATCAAAGCTAGAATAGGCGTCTGCAATCTGGAGCCCACACCAAATCAATGAACTTGAAGCCTACTCGGTTCCTTCATTCTTCATTTTCATACATTACCAGCATATCATCCTTAAAATCTGAATCAAGACTCCCGCCTCCTTCCAGTCGACGCCGCATCACCAGCCTCTGTTTGTTTAAAAAGTCTGTTTCATTCGCCGCTTTGTCAACCACTCCGCCGGCATATCGCGGCGCACGGGTCATTGACAAAGGCAGCTAGCTTTCGGTCTACCCACTAATCATTCGAATCAGAGCTCGGCGTTCTGACGCCCCTGTGTGCTCTCGTCTTCTCCTCTCCCCCAGTTTCTTGACGCATAGGGGTACTCTATCCGGCAACACGAGGAAATCGTGATGCCGGTGACCCTGTCACATCGCGGTAACAACAACAGTCGGGCAACATCTTGCTGCCGCTCAGCAACCGCGTTGGCCGATTTTTCGTCCGACCACCCGGTCACACCGTGCTGATGGCGGGTGCAACACGGAGAACACTCCGCCATCTTGATTGTTTACCTTCGTTCGTGTGCGGCGCGGCGTCGCTGGAAATGTGACTCTACAAAGTGCTGGTGAGTCCGAAAGGCCGGAAATTACCACGGGACGACAGCATCTAGTGACTGTGATTAAAAAACTTGATACGGGGAGTATTTTTCGCCCTTTATTTTATCAAAATGTTCTTCACTCGCTGACAAAGCAGATAGCCGGCCCTAATGCAGGAAAGTGAGATCGCTGATATATGTTCGGGATTAACACCATCGTATGAAGTTTTTTTTCTCAGATTCTTTCTTTCTACCTCTTTAGTAATCATGGTTCCAGAGTTTCTGACATGAAAACACATGTTCGCGTTCTATGAATTCACGAGCGACCATGGCATGCTTTCAAGCGAGATCTCGCGAGAGCGCTCGTGGTGTGCACGCGCGTTATCTGCCCAAAAATCTCGAACCGGTGATTTCCTAAAAAGGTGGAATCCTATTTCTACTGTGAATTTGAGTTAGCACCGGCAGTAGCCTAAAGCGTCTTTTGGTAGCGGGGTGTTGAGCTGAACTGACAGTGTTTTAAAACTGCGACACCGACACGATCGGCCTTCATTACAATCGGTGGAATAAATGTTTTTCAACACTGTCTATTTGCATACCGCCTGCTATGCGATCGCTTCATTCCCCAAAGCGTCCTGGGTATTTTAGAAACAAATCAGGTGCCTTGTAGCGGCTGTTTCCAAGTTCTAATGCCCGTGTCCCACCAGAGCGACAGACAGAAACAAAAGACAGAGACAAGCCTTAAACCCATGCAGCATGCTCGCGATGGTACCTTTGGCAGGCGTTTAGTCGTTCGGTGCTCGTGAAGTAAGCAAGAGCGATTGCAAGCCTGTCAAAGATACGCTCGCGTGCATGATGCTCGTATTTGAGATTAGCCTCCTTTATTTTACAAACCTCTCAAATCGCGAAATACTCTGGTTTGAGGCTTGTCGCTGTCGTTTGTCTCTGTCTGTCGCTCTAGTGGGACACCGGCATAAGCATCAACAATCATGATCAGAGTGGTCGTTTTAATGCTTCTATGTTTTAATCTTTGCTATTCTGGATTATTTTTAATATACGTTATGAGTGGGTGAATAGGCATGCTATTTTATTTCACTAGCGGTAATGTGAGCTGGCCTCTCGGCAGTTCTAATTTCAACACTAGTCTGAACGTTCACGACCGTAGCTGTGACCATGCATTTCGACAATCGCTTTCCGTAATTACGCAGCACAAACATCTGTCAAATTATTTTAGCTGCACGCCAGCCTTAATTATTGTTAAATAACGCTTTTGAAGTCTTTTTTTAAGTAAGACGTCATTGATAGGAAACTAGCTCTGCCATCGAAGCTATCTGTTGTCGTGTTGCCGGCCCGAAATTCGCTCAGGAAGCGATCAGGAACAGTACGCTGTCCAACAGAAATTGCTGTGATGTTACCGCGATGTTACAGGTTTGTCGGACAACACGAGGCGCGAGCTAAAAGTTGCCCGACTGTTGGACAACCATGTTGTGTTGCTGTTGCCGTCGTGTTGCCTCAGTGTGACAGGGCCTTTAGGGACATTGACTGCAGATATGTTGCGCATCATATTATGGATGCCCCACGCGCGACGCCGGGCAATTCATCTAGGATATTGCTTTATTTGATGTCAGTCAGTCGTGGGATTGTATTTCGCTCAAACCGCCCCCTCATTTTTCTCCCTCCGGCCCTTTTACTTGGCCACTGCTCCCGCCTCAGATGCCGCGGCGGGCGATATGTTGCGTAAGTGTCTATTTCTCGTGCACTCGTTGCGCGGTCGCCGACTCACGAAAGTGAAACCACCCTAAAAATTGAAAGACATCCCCCGGCATCCGTTTTCTCGACGTGTTCTACTGGTTGCATCAAAATTCAATTTTTTATTGGGCTTCTGGAAGAAAATTATTAATCCCGCATTGCATAGATGGATGACAACCTGATATGACCGTCATTTTTTTCGTTTGTATGTGTGCGTGTGTTTGTGTACGTATGTGTTTGCGCGCGCGTTTCTTCCCACCTGCGTCAGTAAAACAATTTACTAGGCAACAGGAAGTTTTTTTGTATCGATAGCTTGCAGTCACATTCTAAAAAAAAACCCGCGAGTCTGCTTTCCCGCACAACACCCGGAGAGCCAATCACCGCAACTTACGGAGGCAGCTCAGCGAACGACAATGCCGAAACATATGTTTAGACCAAAAAACGCAGTCTGAGTTGTGACATTAAGCAATGCAAGCGTGACGTTTTGCATTGCTTAATGTCACAACTCAGAATGCGTTTTTTGGTCTAAACATATGTTTCGACAGCGTCATTCGCTGTGCTGCCTCCGTAAGTTGCGGCGATTGGCTCTCTGAGTGTTGTGCGTGAAAGTCGACGCACAAACGTTTTTTTAGAGTATAGCACTAGCTTGTTGCCTCCACCGGGTTGGGCTTCGCGTGCGATGAAGTGTTACCAAAGGCAGAAAGCTCGGGCTCGAGTATCTACTGTCTTCTTAACCTGTCACCGACTATTAGCGCCGAGATGTTTCAGTGACGTCACGACCAGGATTTACCTCGCCGTGATTGGCAGGATTTGCCTCGCCGTGAACCGGCGATAAGGCCGGCGTTATCGGTATACAGGAATGGTTTGTCCAATCGCGAACTTCGACCACAGCGACGCTTTTGGTCGCGTACCTCGCTAATACTCATTCACGTGCTCCAGGAGCCCAAAATGCGGTCTGCACGTCGTCTTTAATCTGCATGTGAGCGCCCGCATCCGTCAGAATATAAACCAGGGAGAAATTGAAACATCTTGAAAAACCCGAGACTGCGGATCGACTTTGCTTGGCTTTCAGAGAGAAGCAGGAATCGTTTCTGCTCTAAGCTCAGACGAAACTTTAAAATATCACACGTACGCGTATTCGGTGACGATACTTTATTAGAAACGAACTCCCGCGGTCAATTGCTTTTCATAATGAAGCAAAGAAGCAGTCAACGAACAACACCAACACCTGTGACCTTTCCGAGCTGTACGCGGCCATGCAGTCACTGCGTATAATTTCTTGTCGTTCAATACTTGACCTTCCTCGAAGTTCATGCAGCATATTTGGTGATTCCCCCTTATTTTCTACGCTCAAATACACAAACGCCCAATCTACCAATCGGGCTACAGATATGCTTCTGGCTTTAGGAAGACTCCCCCCTTCCTTCTGCAAAAAAAAGAAAAAAAAAAAAAAGAAAACACGTACATTTGCACTTGTTGAAGGAAGCTTTTATTTATTCGAATCATTTTGTCATTTCGCACTCTCCAGAGTCTACGAATAGCGCTTCCGATAACCGTGATGCAAGATACAATGAAGCGGGGTGATTGAAGATTGTGAGGACGTTATTACGAAGCCTCCAATACTGGGTAACAGACTCATTAACTTGTCTATGAACAAGGTTTGCTACTCCGGTTTTTTGGGAGCATTCCAAGGACTTATATCAGCCCAAAAGCAAAATAACGAAAAGTACATGGTGCTCGTGACGATGTGGTGTTGAGAAACTAGGCGACTCTGGAGGATTGCGGTCCTCCGGTCATTGTGGTGCCCCGAGGCATTGACAGACCTTGATTTTCGCCGAAAGAAGATGGAAATAGCGCAGGTGTGACGCCCACAACGTGCCATAGTCACCGTCGCGGTGGTATCGCAGAATGCCACATTTTGCGGCGCCTACATCACTGGAAAGTGCGAATACAGCGGGCTAGCCGTCGCCCGAACGAGCACCGCCTGCGAGTTGGCAGAGTGCGTCGTGCAAAGTCCGAATCTTTGGTTGGTCGTACGGTCCGACGCTGGAAGCGTCGCAGGGGCGGCTGCTACTGGTTGACCATCCTCCAGTTGGCCGGCAGGCCCTGGGACTGTCTCCAGCGGGCCAGACGGTGCTCAAACCACACCTGCATGAGGAGCAGGGAAGTCAGAAAAACAATGGGAGCATCTTCGACACGCGTCCGGCTATTGGCGACCAAATGTTTCGGTGGCGCCCTCTCATGGTTCCTGTCACTGACGTAATCACGACCGAGATTTATAGTAGCGAGCGACAAGTTTGTTGGTATGTAAAAAGTGCGGTTGAAGCCTGGTGATCACGTTCCTGAATCAACACCGTCAATGTTGAGAGTCTGACTTTGCTCTTCTTTCCGTCCGTGAGAGCAGAACTCATCCTGTACTAAAGACGTCATAGTGACCGTTTGACCCATCGTGGAACGCCAATGACGCTTTTGGTCGCGCACGTCGCCGATACTGCGTTTCACCATATGTCCGGACGCAGCCGACGCCATAGCTGATGGGACCAATCAAATGCGCAACAACATGGTGTTCGTCCGTCGTGTCCCATCACCGCTGAACCAATCATAAAGAGAAACGTCGAGTGACTTGCGCTTTTTAGGCTGTTTGTTCGATTCTATGAACTCGCAGCGTCGGCTTCGTCTAAGTGAAGCAAAGTATAGCCAATTCCAATGGTCGCCTCCTGCGCGCTGCCATCTTTGTGGTCCGTGGTCCTGTGGATTGTTTTTCGAGAGTGCGCCAGTATATCTTTCTTCGTAAAAATAATAGATGCCGCTCACGCGTTCACAGCTTAGTGACGCAGCATTTTTCGCCTGGGTGATAACAACGCCTCCTAGATAACATAGCGTAGGGCTGATAGAGATGACGTCACCAGCGAAGGCCAAGGCTGGTCACAGATTGGACACGGCGACTGCGTCAACGTTCGGCCCAGACTTGACTCGAAGCCGAGTGCTGACGCAGCACGTTTCCAATCTGTGTCCAGCGTTGTTGGCCTTCTCTGATGACGCCATCTCATTTAGCACGACGGCTTTGTTATTTAGGTGGTGTTGGTGATAAGCCCCGGAAAGCCGTCGCAGACAACTTAAGAAGCCCAGGGCGCGGCCTAATATGTTTGCGCTTCTCGCTTTCTGATTGGTTTTTCGGTGGCCAGCCGCAATCTCGTTAGCTGAAGAAGAGCGATAACAATATGCTCTAGCCTTGCCACGTTTTGCGTTTCGTTTCTGAAGCTGCCGGCAGTCAGTTGGACATTCGAACGACCAGACGCCAATGCACGGCCACGTCAAGCGTCTTTCTTCGGAAGCACGCGCGGGGATTCGGACCCCACAAATGAGCGTCTGGCAGCGGATGCTTTCCCGCCATGGCGTTACCGAATGCTTCGCAGGAATGGGATTCCTTTTGGGCGTGCTGGGAGGTGCGTCAATTATATGTCGCCCTCGTAGTTGGCTTAGCCGCGAGAGAGCGATTGGCTACGCGCCAGCTTCGCGCGGATGTACACATACGAGCGAGGGCGCCCGTTTTGTATTTTGCTGCGCCAAGTAAAAGGACTGGAATGTTCGGGAGAATTACGCACTTGAGATTGCCGCTCGCCCCTCGTCGTACCTTCACATCGCTAGGGAAAGCCACCTAGATAAAGAAACTCATGTTCGGCGTTGTGGCGTCAGCTACTAAGCAAGCACTCGATTTTGGACCTCTTTGGCTTGCACGTTGCGCTCACTCACGCGCACACTCAAAACAAACCATCGAGAACAAGTACTCTGGGTCCTCCTTCATGCGTGGGATCTTGATTAATTCCGGACTGGAAGCGCGATTAAAATATTAAGATATTAACAGAAAATTGTCGAGGCACGTTGCAGAGCCTCGTGACATAGAATTGCTCGCACGAACTTTAAATTTTCGAATCACTTTCCTGTACGTGTCACTAAAAATAAATCGACAAAAAAAAAATGAGTCATCTGTTTTAGTTGCGTTGTTTGCTTCCCTTTTGTTTTAGTAATTTATATCAATTCGCTTATAATCACACTGCAATCCAACCTAAGGTTCCGAGATATGAGGAGCCCTTCGGTCTTCCCACAAGCAGCGACGTTATTTGAAGCGCCGATTGCCCGACAGTGCAGGTTTAAATTGATTGATTGATTTAAATCAAACCTATTCTGGAAAATAATCCCGAAAATATCTTTTATTCCGCCTTGTCTATCATTTGATACTACGCGCATTTGTGTAATATTTATATCAAAGAATCACAAAACAAAAAAAAAAATAGATTCAGAAAAGGTTGAACACAGCCAAAACGAAGGGCTGAGGTGAGCATTTCATTTTGCTCGTGTTCAACCTTATATAAAGCTTTTTTGTTTTTCTACCTTCCACTTCATTCGTCTGCTACATAACGTCATTTTGCAACAAAATCAGAATGTAAAAGAAAGAAACGGAAACTAGAAAAGTAAGGCCCTGTTGCAATCAAGTCGGAACATGAAAAAAAAAAAAAAAAACCTTTTAACCGATTAAACCTATCAAGCTGTTTTCGTTCTAGTATGGCAAGGATTATAGTAATCAAAAGTTAATTAAACTGTCCTTTACATCCGCAGTAATTCTTTCCTCCGCGTTGTTATCAGTGATCGGACGAATTGATCAATCATTCTGCTATGTCGAAAAATACATATGGCAAAGAATCACTATTTTCTAGCTTCTGTGATTTACATCAAACTCATCCGATTTAAATAAAATATATCTGATTTATTAGATTTGTTTTCTACCCTGCTTGCGAGCCTTTCATGTGTTCACCTGCTACACTCGCCAATAGGCGAGCGAATCTGCCGTGTCGTAGCACCGCAAGCATCATCAGCACCTATGCCTCGCATGCTCGACAGGTTGAGCTACTCAGAAAATCAAGAAAAAGATGTGCAGTGTCCATGATAAGAGAAAAAGGTTAACTTAGTGCTGAACTTGGTTTTCTAGGAAGGCGATCACCGAAGTTGGTCTTTTATTGCAACGGCAGACCTAACCTAATCCCCCCCCCCCCCTCCCCCCCCCCCCCCCCCCCCCTTCGTTCGCGTCAGTGTCTTCCCCAATTATTTCAGATGAAACAGCTATACTCCGGCCTGTAGCCACATTTTATTTTCTGGAAACGGAATTCTAGATATTTTCTTCTGAGCTATGGTAAACACTTGTTAGTCACGTGTAGTTATAGTTATTAATTACGTACCTTTTGGGTAATTTGTAATGGAAACCAATTAATTTGCAGTGGTTTTCGGGAAATGAAGTAGTGCATTGGAATTAATTTGTCCACCTCCGGTTAATGGAAAGACCCCTCCCCCCATGCTGATAATTGTAAACGGAAATATAATTAAAAACAAAAAAGTTACACCCACACTGTTTACGAAGCAAACGGCTCGAGTCTATGCAAAAGCGCACTGAGCGAAGTTTAGAAAGGCAACTTGCGAAGGGCGTGCTCTTTAATACTCACGACGCCCGTTTGTAAACATTATACGGAGCTTGCACGTGGGCGGGTTTCTACGACGCGCAACGTTAATGGTACGACAGACACGTTTTTCTGCAACATCTCACACTCCGATGACGCTGGCTGTATAACGTCAGCATCCAGCGACGAGTCATCGTGCCATGTTTAAGACTCAATGCCTCTTTTAAGCCGTAAAAAAAAAAAAAAAGGCGAATCGTAGCGGCGGCGCCGACCCCAAACAAAACTCACCTTGACCGCTTCGACGGGCAGGCCCACCTCGGCGGCCAAGATGATCAGGTCGCTGACGTTGGGGTTCTTGTTGCGCTGGAACACGCTCTCCAGGGACTGCTCCTGAAAGCCCTGGACCATGGGCAGCCGGTACGAGGGCTGCAGGCTCGCGTGGATCGCCGACACCGACATGACTGCTGGCGACGCTCTGAGCCTCGTCGCGCACGACGGCCGCTTTTCAAGGGCGCCGACGCCCCCGGCGCTGCGTGGGAGCGCCACGCGCGCGCGCTCCTTGACCGTGTCACAGCCCGTGGGCGAGCCCTGACCCAAAAACATGCCCCGAGGGACGGAGCCCGCCGCTGCTTCTGGGCGCCGCGTGCTCGAACCGCCCTCACCGCCACCGGAGGTCGTCGGACTCGGGTTCAGTCGGACTGGCGCCCCGGCCACGGACCGGCGTCCCAACTCCCGGGCTCCTTCGGACTCTGAGGAACGGTGTGTTTAAAAAAATAAAAATTTACTATAAAATGTAAAAAAAAAAAAAAAGAAACATACGAAGGCTAAAGCGTAGTAGGTTCCAAAGTTGCACTCTCTAATTCGGTCGACACGATCCTACGACCGAGGTCGAACGTCTATCGATTCCCGTCTCAGATTTCAGAGCGTGCTCCAGTTCTAGAAGCTTCGCGAAGTCACGAGCCGTCATCCTACTCGCCTCCAATTAAACGTCCCACCGCATGAGGCAATCGAGACTAAGCCCGCCACAAAGATCGGCGAAGGCGCAGTTGGTCCGCTACAGTTAACCGCACAGGTGACGGACGACCTTGAAGTCAGACTCGCCCCTCCCCGCGAGCCGAGACCAGTAGCCAGTGCAGCCCCCAACCGTGACACGCGGGTTGCGCCACGGGTGTGTTCATCAACCACAAATTGAGGCGTGGGTGCGAGAAAAACATCTCGCGCGCGCTAGTGTCGCAACGCGGGGAGTCCCGCTGCAAACTCGCGTGCGGCAGTCTGTGACGCACGCTCAGCGCACCATATATGGGCCAAGATCACCGAGTCATCGCGGGCATACGTACGATGGTCGTCCCCGTACGCGGATGACGCTTCAAGGTCCCGGGTCGTCCCTGCGATGCGGCGCCAAGATGGATTGTCGAACAATTGCGTCGCATCCACCGGCCGCGGGAAAAGCACTGGGGTCGAGCCTACCCACTGCAGGCTTGAGCGAGACAAAGAGTTGTGCTCCCTGCCACGACGAGGAGCGTCGGCCATCGTCGCTTCGGAACTTGCCGTTACTGCGCGCGTCGTACTCGTCGTTGTGAAAGGAAAGAAACGGCGGGTGGCATTCCGAACAGTGACGTCTGCATTCTTAAGGGGAGCCGTAAGCAGGTTTCCTCAGGCAGTGGTAGTGCGTCAAACTCCACAGATGTCAATCGCGTCTATTGTGTCTGACGCAGGAATGTTCTTTTCGAAATCTCTCTCGATTCTTCGCCAGCTCGCATTCCCGACGTGCCTACGTGACGTCGACTAGACATCTTTTATCGATACGCGCAGGTGCAGGGAGAGCGTCGTCTGTGTCGCCACTCGGGTCATCGCCACGGCAGTGATCATTTATGATACCGCCGTTGCGCTAGCTGTCATACCGCTTTCATGGTTATGAAATGCGTCCGAAGTACGCGGGGTCTTTCGTGTTTTCGTCGCGAAAAACGCCGAGCATTCATCGGCAACCAAACACAATGTTAGTTAAACTTTACACACACAAAACACGCACACGCACGGACGCACGCACGCATGCACGCGAACCCACACATACACTGACGCGCACAAGCACGAACGCCAACCCACACACAGACACACACACACGCGCGCACACACAAGCACGCACATGTTTGGCGCTTCCTTTTAGGACTCCATAAACCGATTTTCTTACTTTCACTAAATATTTCTCAGAAATAATTTTTGATGGCCTTAACCTACAGGACGTGCATCAATAATCTTCTCTAAGCGCTTGCAAGTGCAGCAGCGTAACCCCCCCTCCGCCCTTACCCCCCTGATTATTTCCTTAACTCGCAACCAGAACCGTTATGTAATGCCTCGGCATTATTCATAAAAGGCTAAAAGCCACGCGCTTTGGTTGGAATGAGCAGGACATTGTTATTCGTTTTAGCTAGTCTCCTCACCGAAACCGTTAGACACAGGCCACATTCTAAAAAAAGCCCGATCGTCTACTTTCCCGCACAACACTCGGAGAGTCGATCAGCGCAACTTAAGGAGGCAGCGCAACAAATGACGATGTCGAAACATATGTTTAGACCAAAAAACGCAGTCTGAGTTGTGACATTAAGCAATGCAAAACGTCACGCTTGCATTGCTTAATGTCACAACTCAAACTGCGTTTTTTTTAGTTTAAACATATGTTTCGGCATCGTCATTCGCTGAGCTGCCTCCGTAAGTTGCGGTGATTGGCTCTCCGAGTGTTTTGCGGGAAAGTGTAGACGTGTAGACGCATGGGCTTTGTTTTAGAGTGCATACAACACCTCACTGATAAGAAGGCCTAAGTGCTTTGCTGCGTCATTAAAGAAGGCCACCACAGGTCAGAGATTAAATACGACTAGGGCGTCAGCGTTCGGTTAAGGGTCGTGTTCTCCTCACTCATTGTAAACGAGTTCCAGCCGAACGCTGACTCCGTGTCCAATCTCTGGCCTACGGTGGCCCTCTTTAGTGACGCAGGAAAATTCAGCACTTAGGCCTTCTTATCGGAGCGGGTGTTGAGCCTTGGTCCATAGGCCGAATGCATGCCAAGCAGGGTGGAGAAAAAAATCAAAAGGATTCAAATCGTGATTTAGATCAGACCGGTTTTACTGCGATGATTTAAGTCAAACCTTTACGCAAAAATCATATCAAAACTATTTTTTATTTACCGCTTGTCTATGGTTTGATGCTTTCTATGTACATTTATTTTGTATTTAAATAAATGAGTCATCAAGCAAGGAGAGAGAGAGAGAGAGAGACTAATTTTTATTCTTCAAAGCCTTTCGTCCAAGGCATCGTCACTCAGTCCTCTTCCCCGAGGCGGTCAGTGCAGTACACACGGCGTACTCTGTGCCGGGGGCGTCCACTCCACCCAAGTAGATGTTCTAAGGGGTTGGGATAAACGGGTGAGGTGTTTTAGTGGTACATTTTGCCTCGTTTCATGAAAAGCGCGAGTCTGCCCTACTCGCGCTTTTCTGCATCAAACGCCGAGGAGACGCCGACGAAAAGCACCGTGTGTGGTTTGGCGACCTTCTCCTTTTCCATTCTGTGAAAAAAGCGCCCGCGAAATGCCGTGATTACGCCCGCTGAAACGCGCGAAAATTCGTTGACAATACGTTCTATGTGGGAACAACACAGGAGTGTCGTTCTCAAGTTCTTCACCAAGCCTCGACCATCTCCGTATTTTTTTTAAACTTCGCAGTTCTTGGGTTCCAAATAAAAGCAATGAAAGATTACTGTTAACAAGTGACACAAGTATAATTGTCGAATCAACACCCTAAACAGAGGAGGGAGTCACTCGGCATATGTTGGTCTGTTCTACACACCAACATATGCTGGTGTGTTCTTGAAAGGAACAACGAAAAAAGAAAAATAAAGGGGTCGGGGGGGGGGGGGGGGGGGGGACTTTTGAGAACATACCGTGTTGTAAAGGTTCCTCTACACTACATCCTCGGCATAGACCAGAAAGGGTGGCCCCGGAAACTACTTTGTCTCTGAAATGCATGGCTTGCACTGAGCGCGAACCTTCTGCAGTGTGCATTTTGCACTACCGGATTTGATTTTCTCAGCAAGAACTAATTGCAATAACCACCAGCCTATACACTCTAAAAATGCCCGTGCATTTGCTTTCCCGCATAACACTCGGAGAGCCAGTCAGCGCAACTTACGGAGGCAGCTCAGCGAACGACAATGCCGAAACATATGTGTAGACCGAAAAACGCAGTCTGAGTTAATTGTGACATTAAGCAATGCAAACGTGACGTTTTGCATTGCTTAATGTCATAACTCAGACTGCGTTTTTTGGTCTAAACATGTGTTTCGGCATCGTCATTCGCTGAGTTGCCTCCGTAAGCTGCGGTGATTGGTTCTCCGAGCGTTGTGCGGGGAAGTAGACGCACAGACTTTTTTTAGAGTGATATATTGCGATGACATCACGTGCAAGCCATATGTTAAACGGTTCAGCTTTTTGGTGGAATCCGATTGTCGCAACACTAGCAAGGGATGTACCAATTATAAAGTTGTGCAGTATATGTAGCAGTCTCGCCATAATATACGGCGGCCTAATGTAATGTTAGAATGTATGACTGATAAAGCAGAGAGCTGTTAAGTGAGGGCTCAAAACAAGGTGCACATAAAGCCGAATATAAAATTAGCCGCCCGAGGCAGTATTTCGCGAAGCTTCGAGCTCATGCAAGCTGATGCCCAAATGTGACCTATATTAGGATTCTAAAAGTCTTCGTCTCTCCTTCGCGCTATTTATGTATAATTAGAAATATCGTGGCATGCATATCAGCCTTTGTTTGGGATTACTTAGAAAAATACTATTCATTCATTTCTGTGCATCTCTGTTGTAAGAGACCTTGGCGTGAGCATAGATAATGAACTGAAGTTTACTTCGCATGTGTCCTCTATTGTTGGCAGTGCGACAAAGATGTTGGTACTGACATCTCGCATCACGAAGCAATTTAAAAACCCTGCATGTATTATTTGTTTATTCTGCTCTCTAGTTAGGTTTAGGCTTGAATTCGGTTCTGCAGCTTAGAATTCTTTGTCAGAAACGCAATCAACAAAAATTGAAAATGTGCAAAAACGCTTAATACGCATCGTTTACGACCGCTATCTTCAGCGCCGCTTTTATTTTGGTTACAACTTCCTTCTAGATAAGTTCTTGCTGAGGCTACTATCTGACAGAAGAACAGAACGCGACTCGATTTTTTTGCACAAGATAGTAAATGGAATTACAGATGATGATTCGGTTTTATCCTACGTTGCTATCCATGTCCCCTCCTGTTTAACTTGGAATTACTCTATTTTTTATGTCAATACCATCTGCAGATCTTAACCCCTGTCACGCATGCAATCACTGTTCAATCGCTTTGACGATCCAGGTATTGAAATATTCAATGACTTTTCTGTTCACCGCAAGCAATTGCAAGGGATCGCTACCTATCTCTGATGCGCGTTTTTTTTTTTTTTCTGTTAATTTGGCGTTTGCTCATTCTTTGTGCACACAGGTGAAGACGCTTTTTTTAGGCACACGAAAAAAAAATTATTAGTTATGATTAATTCTTTCTTTCTGCACATTTCGTGTATTTGCCTTCCGATCTATCATGTCAGCACAGAGTCCCTTTTGGTATGCCCTTTAAGTCGGTGTTTCACACTGTCAAACAGCGAACAAAAAAAAAAAAAAAAAAAGACACGTTTCCGGAAACTCAACATCTGGCGTATTTCCGAGTATCCTCCTCCCGTGTCGGTCTCAAGCGATTATGTAAAATTTATAGAGTCAAATTTATTGATGATAATAAAAATATATTTAAGTACTGACTGAAGATTTGACAACATAAAAAGAGCCGATTTACTTAAAGGAATACATTATAAGTGAATGCACCCACAAATTATCTGAAAGATGATTTGCGAATCTTTTTTCAGCGTTTTTATTCTTAAGATTTGGAAATTGTAAATTCAATAACTTCGCGAAAAAATTTTGGTCTAATATTTGGGATGCTATTTCAGAGATTTTTTGCTGGTGTGTTTAGCAAATTTCCAGGTAAATCGGGCACTCTAACTTCTCAGACATATAGAAGTCTGTTATTGCCTTTTTTATGTGATGAACATAAATTTTATGTCCGTGGGCTGGACAAAAACAAAGTATACACAGGGGAGCGTGGCGGAACTATGACGATTACGCGCGCAAACCGTCAGGAAGTGTCCCATTAAGTAGCTGCCATGTTGGGTAGAACATAAAGTACTACTTTGTTCTAGAAAAAAAAAATCACCATTTAGCAAGGGAGATGCTTATTTACATATTGAATTGACCGGCATCTTGCCAAGAAGAAACTTTAACAGTCAGGTTGTGCCAGTTTATCCTGTATAAGAAAATGTTAACTTGGGTAAGAGCTATTTGAGGCCAGATTCAATATAAGTACAAAGGTGCTTATAGATTAGAGTGAACAAGTTCGATCACTCCTTTCTGCATGATTCTTCGCCTCTATAATGAAGCTGAGTGTAAACATTGTTGGTTAGGATAGAAAGCGTTGTGTTTGCTGCTCAGTGTTGCTATAAAAGGTAGATTGAAAGGGCTTGTCTTCAAACTTTCGTAACATTCTGAAAATTGTATGGCTTCAAGCTCAGTTGTGTCGTCGTTTCACGTAAGAGCGCCAAAATTCCTACAATTAGTGCATTCCGGGCAAAAAAAAAATCATTTGGACCGCATTACTCGTGGTGGCGGGCGTCGGAAAATGCTCCGTACTTACTCCTTAGCTAGCAAATCAAGTGAAAAGGACCAATTAACTTTTTTAATAGTGAAAATATACCTATGCATATGTTTCAATTAGAAACTTGATGAACGTCATCGTTTTCAGAAAGGCTTTGAGCGCAGGAGAAGCGTAGTAGTGCACTAAACCACTCGTGGACCAGGTTCAAAGCTGGCGGTTGCGGTAAGACGCCCGCGCGATTTTTCCGTCTCTTCTCTTATGAGAGCCCCAGCCTTGTACCTGCCACTAGTGGTAACTTTAGCGCACTACTGCGCTCCTCACGCGCCGGAAGTCTTTCTGAAAATGACTGATCTAGTGGTTTTCGAGGACACTGAGCAAGTTTCCCATTGAAACCATATGTCTAATTTCACTAATTAAAAAGTTAATTAGTCAATTTAATTAATAAGCGAACTAATTAGTAGGTATACCGCATTTTCTGACGTCCACTAGGATGAGCAATCCGGTCCCGAGAAAACTATCCTTTTACCTCGAATACAAACATCTTAGGAATTTTGGTCTCTCTTAAGTGAAACACCCTCTATATATCTTAAGTAAAACACCCAGCTTTTTTTTTTTTTTTTTTTTTTTTTTTTGTTAGTTTAAAAAGCCGTGAAAGTTACACTTATGCGGATCGTGCAGGTGAGTTATATGGCCGGACATTGGGAGGCCCAGAGTTCAAATCCTTGCTCCGCCGTTTATTTTGGCTTTTGGCGGGTT